>NW_027224294.1:169843-382645 GCF_023699985.2 Odocoileus virginianus
TAAAGATGGGTTAAAAAATTAAGTATTTTAAAATGTTGCTTTAAAAAAGTAAAATTTTAAAAGTATTTGGAAGCATATGGAATTTTTCAAGATTGATGTGATAGAAAAAATAAAATATTAAAGAATATTAAAATGACATTTATATTAAACACTCATCATAACAAAAATGATATAGCAAAGTAATATTTGTAGTATACATATGCATATATATATATGTGTGTGTGTGTGTCTGTGTGTGTGTGTGTGTGTGTGTGTGTTTAGGTGTTTATATATTTCATGTAGAAAGAGCTAATCAAATTTATCAATAGAAGAAGAATTAAAATAATTGATAAGGTCTATACAGTGAATTCTATGTTCAATATATTGTGCAAGAAACAGAACACAAATACAATTAGGTAACTTTTCCTGACTTCAGGGAGATTATTTTAAAAAAATATAGTCTTAATTAATAAGTGAAGAATGTTTACCTTTTCACTTGAAATGACTATACAGTTTTGAAAACTAATTTTCTGTCTTGGTCATTTGGGCTACTCTCACAGAATCCGTCGGCTGGATGATTTAAACAATAAACGTTTTCTTTTCTTTTCTCTGGCTTGGGGTCTAAGAAGTGTTAGTCACTCAGCCCTGTTTGACTCTTTGTGACCCCATGGACTGTATAGCCCTCCAGACTCCTCTGTTCATGGGGTTTCCCAGGCAAGAATACCGGAGTTTGAAGCCATTTCTTTCTCCAGGGGATCTTCCTGACCAACCCATGTCACCTGCATTGCCAGGTGGATTCTTTATTATTTGAGTCACCTGGGAAACCCTCAGAAGTCCAAGATTAAGATGCTGGCAGATTTCATGGCTGATAAGGTTCCCACCCTACTTCATAGTGGAAGTGAAAGTCACTTAGTTGTGTTCCACTGCTTGCGACCCTATGGCCTATACAGTCCATGGAATTCTCCAGGTCAGAACACTGGAGTGGGTAGCCTTCCCCTTCTCCAGGGGATTTTCCCAACCCAGAGATCGAACTCAGGTCTCCGCATTGCAGGCAGATTCTTCACCAGCTGAGCCACTAGGGAAGCCCTCACCCACCCCCGCCAGTTCATATTTCAGTTAGTTCAGTTCAGTCGCTCAATCGTGTCCAACTCTTTGCGACTCCATGAACCAGCACGCCAGGCCTCCCTGTCCATCACCAACACCCAGAGTCCACCTAAACCCATGTCCATTGAATCAGTGATGCCATCCAACCATCTCATCCTCTGTCGTCCCCTTCTTCTCCTGCCCTCAATCTTTCCCATCATCTAGTTCATAAGTTGCCATCTCTCGGCTGTGTCTTCATATGGCGGAAGGCTCAAGTGAGTTCTTAAGTTCTCTTTATGAATGTATTAATCCCATTCATGAGGACTCCACCTTCATGATTCTAGTCATTTCTGAAAGGGCCCAACTTCAGATACCACTACATTGTAAAGAATTTATTATAAAGGAATGAACTTATGATTCTGGAAAAGGGCACACATTTTCAATCTATACCAACATTGAAAGGTGGAGGAATAACAAATAAATTTTGGTAAATCCAAAAGCTTGTTGTTATTTGGTGAATAATATTATATTATGTTTGAGAATACTTTGAAATAATACAGAATATCTCCATGTAACAGAGATAAAAATCAGGATATGAGGTTTCTCATAAAGTGTGATTTAATAGTGTGTGGGTGTGTGCATGCTCAGTCTTGTCCAATGTTTTGCCAACCCATGATTGTAGCCCACCAGGCTCCTCTGACCATGGGATTTTTCAGGCAAGAACACTGGAGTGGGTTACCACTTCCTTCTCCAGGATTTACTAGTGGAAATCACACATAACCACATAACCTTAGCTCCTCATAAGGCCAGACAAAGTAAGACAGGCATAATATTTATTTGACCACACAGTTCAGATCATTCTGAGGCAAGCAGTATTTATAAATATTTGGGCTTCCCTGGTGGCTCAGTGGTAAAGAACCCACCTATCAATGCAGGAGACAGGGGTTCAATCCCTGAGTTGGAAAGATCCCTTGCATAAGTAAAGGACAACCAACTCCAGTATTCTTGCCTGGAAAATCCCATGGATAAAGGAGACTGTCAGGCTACAGCTCATAGTGTTGCAAAAGATTTGGGCATGACTTAGAAACAAAACAAAAAAACAACAAATATTTATTTCAAGCCTGATTCAGAGAGAGAGGATTTTATGAATAATGTCTCTGTGAAATAAATCAATATATTCTGGCCTTTTTTAATATCCTAGTAACCTGCATTTTAATAATAAGAGAGATAAGAATGGCATATATTGTCAGCATCTTTCTTAAAAATTGTATCACCAAAATATCTAGTTTTGAGCTGTGTACTTCTTGTCTGAAGCTCATGGATTATGCTAAATTTAAATATGAAAGATTCAGCTTGGGTATCTCTAGAAGGCTATGGAAAATAATAAGAAAAAAAAATGATGATGGGAATACGGGAAAATAGCAGAGTTATTACCAGATATCCTAAACTATCTGAAAAATTAATGAATCACTTTTATTCTTTTTCTTTATTTATTTTAATTGGAGGCTAATTACTTTACAATAAAGTGGTGGATTTTGCTATACATTCACATGAATCAGTCACGGGTGGACATGTGTTCCCCATCCTGAACCCCCGGCACACTTCCCTCCCCATCCCATCCCTCAGGGTCATCCCAGTGCACCAGCCCCGAGCACCCTGTCTCATGCATCAAACCTGGACTGGCAATCTATTTTGCATATGGTAATATACATGTTTCAATGCTATTCTCTCAAATCATCCCACCCTCGCCTTCTCCCACAGAGTCCAAAAGTCTGTTCTTTATATCTGTGTCTCTTTTGCTATCTCACATATAGGGTCATCATTACCATCTTTCTAAATTCCATATATATGCATTAATATACTGTATTGGTGTTTTTCTTTCTGACTTACTTCATTCTGTATAATAGGCTCCAGTTTCATCCACCTCATTAGAACTGATTCAAATGCATTCTTTTTAATGGCTGAGTAATATTCCATTGTGTATATGTACCACAGCTTTTTTATCCATTCATCTGCCAATGGACATCTAGGTTGCTTCCATGTTCTGGCTATTGTAAACAGTGGTGCAATGAATGTTGGGGTGCACGTGTCTCAATTCTGGTTTCCTTGGTGTGTATGCCCAGAAGCGGGATTGCTAGGTCATATGGCAGTTCTATTTCCAGTTTTTTAAGGAATATCCCCACTGTTCTCCATAGGGCTGTACTAGTTTGCATTCCCACCAACAGTATAAGAGGATTCCTTTTTCTCCGCACCCTCTCCAGCATTTATTGTTTATAGATTTTTGATAGCAGCCATTCTGACCAGAGTGAGATGGTACCTCATTGTGGTTTTGATTTGCATTTAATGAATCACTTTTATGAAAATTTAACTTATACCTGGTCTTTTTGAGGATATAGGATTATGCAATTGAGAGTATGATTAAGATTTGGTTATATTTTTGCATTTATATTTTGTTTATTATTTTTATAAATTTGGCTTCCTTACATTTAATACTTATAACTCTGAAGCACCATTCTACTTCAATGTTAACATGCTAAGCAATATAAAAAAATAATATATTCAAGGTATATTGTAATTACAAAACTAAGATAGATACTTCAAAATTAATATAGGCTGTCTTTGCCTGCAGAGGAGTGAGCAAAATTTTTATGTCATACTACTAATATTATTTTTCCTAAATATGTAATGAATCTTATTAGTTCTGAAAAAGATCATATTATTTGAGAGAAGTTTGAGAAAACTTACACCAACTAAAATCTACAGTATAAACTATACCTTGATTTATATATAGCATATGAATTTATAGTCTTATAGAGACATATGTACATATGTGCCATTTAGAGTTGCAAAGTGCAATGTGTTTCAAATTTCTCTCAAATAATATAATCTTTTTCAGAACTAATAGGATTCATTACATATTTTGTGGAGATTCCTTAAAAAAACTGGAAATAGAACTGCCATATGACCCAGCAATCCCACTCCTGGGCATACACACCAAAGAAACCAGATCTGAAAGAGACATGTGTACCCCAATGTTCATCGCAGCACTGTTTATAATAGCCAGGACATGGAAGCAACCTAGATGCCCATCAGCAGATGAATGGATAAGGAAGATGTGGTACATATACACCATGGAATATTACTCAGTCATTAAAAAGAATTCATTTGAATCAGTTCTAATGAGATGAATGAAACTGGAGCCCATTATACAGAGTGAAGAAAGTCAGAAAGATAAGCACCAATACAGTATACTACGGCATATATATTGAATTTAAAGAGGTAGTAATGATAACCCAATATGCAAACCAGAAAAAAGAGACACAGATGTACAGAACAGACTTTTAGACTCTGTGGGAGAAGGCGAGGGTGGCATGTTCTGAGAGAACAGCATTGAAACAAGTATACTATCAAGGATGAAACAGATCATCAGCCCAGGTTGGATGCATTAGACAAGTGCTCAGGGCTGGTGCACTAGGATGACCCAGAGGGATCAGATGGCAAGGGAGGCGGGAGGGGGGATCGGGATAGGGAACACATGTAAATCCATGGCTGATTCATGTCAATGTATGGCAAAAACCACTATAATATTGTAAAATAATTAGCCTCCAACTAATAAAAATAAATTTAAAAAAAGAAAGTGTGACAATCTTAAAAGTGTATTTGAAACAAAATATATATTTTGACCTATGAAATTATGAAAATTCCTAAAAGTGTATTATCATCATTGGAAGTGTTCACATAATAAATGATTTCATTATAGCAAAGGTATTAACCCTGAGTAGTAATTTAATACACTTAAATAATTACACATGATTTTCCTGTTAAGAGCAATTATTCACTGAAAATAGGTGATACATTTTCCTGCTGCCTCATTTTCTTTTTCTGGTCCAGAGCTTTTTCATGGCATTTTTCATTTCACC
The DNA here is from genome assembly GCF_023699985.2 of Odocoileus virginianus. Taxonomy (NCBI): domain Eukaryota; kingdom Metazoa; phylum Chordata; class Mammalia; order Artiodactyla; family Cervidae; genus Odocoileus; species Odocoileus virginianus. The sequence goes on from NW_027224294.1 coordinate 174,826, forward strand.
ATTTCTCAATGTATAGATGAGTGGGTTCAACATAGGGGTGATAATGCTGTAAAACAGAGTCAAGGATTTATCAATGGACAAGGTAGAAGGAGGTCTCATATACATAAAAATGCAGGGCACAAAGAAGAGGACCAGCACAGTAATTTGGGAGCCACAGGTGGACAAGGCTCTGTGCCTCCCTACCTGACCAAGATTCTTCAGGGAGCACAGAATGACCGCATAGGAGACGAGTAAGAGAGAAAAGATGATCACACATATGGCCCCGTCATTGGTAAGCACTGCAATGCCAGTAACTTGAGGGTCAGTGCAAGCAAGTTTCAACAAAGGGTACATGTCACATATGAAGTGGTCAATGACATTGGGGCCACAGAAGGGGAGATTGTAGACAAGGAGAGGATGAAATACACCATGTAAAAACCCACCAATCCAGGTCAACAACAGCAACAGAACACATACTCGCTTATTCATGATGGTCAAATAATGCAAGGGTTTGCAGATGGCCACGTAGCGGTCATAGGCCATGACCACCAGGAGGAATATGTCAGCACCACCAAAAAAGTGCCATATAAAAAGCTGGGTCATGCAAGCTTGGAAGGAAATGGTTTTCCTTCCATACAGTAAGTCTATAATCATATTTGGTGTGACTGTAGTAGAATAAATAGCATCCATAAATGATAAGCAGCCAAGAAAGAAGTACATAGGGGTATCCAGGATTGGACTGGCCACCACAGTCAGGACAATAAGTAGGTTGCCCACCATTGTCACAATATAGATGAACAAGAACACGACAAATAATATTTTCTGGCCCTGGATGCTTTGAGTGAGCCCCAAAAGGACAAATTCAGTTACATTGTTCCTTTGTTCCATAGGTGCTTCTGCCTGTATTATTTTCAGAGTTCAGGTCAAAATTACCTGTAAATATAATTGTTATTAGTGAATCCTGCAGTCTTAAGATAATTCACTCATATATTCAATCAATGAGAATTATAGTTTATTATGATCCAATAATTCCAGATACTGTAATAGAACGCTGAGTAATACATTGCCCTGCACTTCAAAAATCTTAAAGAGCAGCAAATAATTAAAATACCTATGTGAGAAAAGAACACATTACTAAGTAAATGAGTTGTTACAATCTCCTTCCATTTGGAAGTTGATAAAATTGTACCTTTAATTAATACCTTATATAAAAATACATGTTGATTAAAGATTTAATAAAAAAAGAAAAGTAAATTACTTTTATTTTGCTTTCTATTTATTAGGAAGATGATTTCCTTAATTCTAGCAGAGGAAGACTCTTAGCCAATCATTGGAATTCCAAATAGCTACATTTGAGAATTTTAGATTTCTTTTAAGGATTTAGGAAAAGATACAACAGCACCAACTGACAAAATAAACTGGAAAAAGATTCACATTGTATGGAATAAGCATAGATTTAATACATAAAACAGAATTATCTCTAAGCAGTTTGCAAGTAAAAGTGTAAATAAAAATGTAAACAGATATTTAAAAGAATAATGCATCTAAGTGGCCAACAAACATAAAGGAATTCTTAAACTTACTTGTGAACAGAAAAGTAGGAACTGAAGTAATATCTTGCTGGCTACAGTATCATCTTGAGTTTTGAAATGCTTCTGAATCAAGGTCTACAGATGCTACATCATCTTTTAATTTTAAGCAATGTAACAAACAATGTAAAGCATAGTAATTGAACCATTATCAGGTTTACAGAGATCTCTTCATGAAGATATCCCCAAATAGTTATACTTGAATCTAATTTGTAAGAAAACTTCATGTTAGAGAAAGAAACAGTCCAGAGCATTGGAAGGTGAAAATATCTAAAAAGAATATTACAAAGCAGAATCAATCATCACATATTTTAGTAATCACAACTAAACTAGATTTCTAACATGGCTGATTATAAAAATCACAAAATAAAACTCTTACTAGTCTAAATTCTCACAACACCTGTATATTCTTGAAAACAGAAAACCTAGTGCAGAACCTTGTATACAAACACAATTGTTGGGTTACCTGCATAAGAACACAGCCATCCGATCCAAGTTCTGGCCTCTGATATTTTCTCCTTTTTGTCATAGCTGATGCCAACTCTGTGAACACAAAGAGCCACATGCATGCATCAGCACTCTGCATTGTACTGTTTTCATGTGGTCAGATCTTTCCATGTTTGCAAGAAATCAATTTATCTCAGTCATTCAGAAAAGCATTGTCTTTCAAATTGCTTGGCTTTTCAAAATGATTGTGAATGCCCTGTTACCCAAAGAACTCTGAGCATTGATTGTTGAACAGAAAAACAAACTATTTGTTGTTGGCAGGATTTGTCCCAAACACCAACAAATGTGAAATCAACATTTTTATTAGAGAGAAAACTGGAAATTGTTTACAAATTGTTTAACTAAAAATTTTGCTGTACAATGTTTTATACCAATCAAAGTGAAATAGTGAAGTAATCTGAATAGCATATCAATTCTTCATCAATTTTAAAATACTCTCTTCATCTTGAACTTTGGGTTTTCTGAAGACCGGAGAATAATTTCATAACATATACTTCATTATGATTTGAGCCCACTATTTAAATTATCAAAAGTCTGTCATGTGAGGTGAGGGAAAAGGCCCACAAATACCTTTTCTACATTTGAAATAGGGCACATATTATTGAGTCATTCAACTGGTGCATCTCCAAGGACAAGTCTTATCTAATTAAATTCATTTGGACCTTAAACATGATTTTGATGGTGCACTCTTTACCTCCAGAGATGTCACCAGGATAATCAGCATGTAGAACAGGACTGAGAGAGTCCTCTCCTCTTGGGGAAAAGCTAACAGCTTGATGTCATTTCACCAAGAGAGAAATGTCCATTTCTGCAAAAATATGTAAACTTTCTTTTTAAAATAATGGCCTACAAAAGAGGCAAAACTATTCAAGTTTACGCTTTGTCTTTAAAAACCATATCTGATTTGACTTGTAGAAGATAATGGATGATAATATCAGAGGAGGTCATTTAAAACCTGTTTTAAATGTAGATAGTTTTCACATAGTTTGTCAACATAGCTTCAGAAAGGCAAATTGGGGGAATCTATGTTAATATGGAATTGGGGAAATAGAAATTTGGGGGACCATTATCCCATTCATCTCAAAGTGCTCATGAGCCTTCCCCAAGGTAGAGAATATATCATTCTGTGTCCTAATTGCAGTACAGTTCAAAGGACTTAAGTCTATGCATATATACAATGTATTGTATATTACAATTAAACAAGAAGCATATAATAAAAATAAAATTTTCTGATTATTTATAAATTAAACCACAGGTTACTCTTTAGTTCTGTCATTCTCTTTGTTAGTCTTTCTCTCTCTTTCTGTCTCCCTTATCTCTTTTTCGCTCTCTCTCTCTCTCTCTTTCTCTCAATCAGTTCAGTTTCTCAATGTGTCTGACTCTTTGCAACCCCATGGACTGCAGCATTCTAGGTTTCCCTGTCAATCCAACTCCTGGAGCTTGTTCAAACTGATGTCCAAGTCGGTTATGTCATCCAACCATCTCATCTTCTATTGTCCCCGTCTCTCACCTTCAATTTTTCCCAGCATCAGGGTCTTTTCCAATGAGTGGGTTCTTCACATCTGGTGGCCAAAGTATTGAAGTTTCCAGGAGAATAGGTTTATAATCTTCAATATTCTACTCTCAGAATTCTAACTGTTTTAGATGAAAATACTCAACTTCATCTCCTCAACTCAGAGACTAGACCAGGGTCTTTGGTGGTACAGCTCTCTGTTTCACAACATGGACATTCTTTAAAAAATAGTCAAACAGAAAACTCCTAGGCAGAAATCAAATTCTTTGTTTACCATTTCTCAGTGATCATTGTCAGCTTCCCCTGACATCTAGTGACTTGAAAATAATTGTCATATTTTTTTCACTGTTTCCTTATTGTTCAGTGACTATACAAGAATATTTATAGCAGTTCTATTCATGGTTTCTAATAGTTGAAAATAACCAAAATAACTCTTAATTGAGAAAGGGAAAAACAAACTGGGATACATGCTTGGAATGGAATACTATTTACTAATAAATGATTGAACTATTCATAGATAAAATAATATGCATAAATATCTGATGCATGGTACTAAGAAGAAGCCAAATTAAAGGGCTGTATAGTAGAAACAATTTTATAATAGAAAATGCAGGAAATTCACCAAAACTGTTAAAACTAATAAAAAATAACCCAACAAGGTTGCAGAATATAAAACCAATATAGAAAATTTATTGCATTTACATATATGAATAATGAACTATCCAAAAAGGAAATTAAGACATTAAGCTTATTTCTAATAGCAATAGTAAGAATAAAATACATAAGAATAAATTTAACCAAGGAGGTGAAAGATTTGTAAATCGACAATTATATGAACACAAAAAACTGTGGAAAACTCATAAAGTGATGGGAATACCATCTGACCTTACCTGTCTCCAGAGAAATCTGTATGCAGGTCAGGAAAGCAACAGTTAGAACTGAACATGGAATAATGGACTGGTTCCAAATTGGGAAAGGAACACATCAAGGCTGTATATTGTCACCTTACTTATTTAACTTGTATGCAGGGTACTTCATGTGAAATGTTGAACTGGGTGAAGCACAAGCTGGAATCAAGATTGCCAGGAGAAATATAAATAACTTCAGATACACAGATGAAACCACACTTATGGCAGAAAGAGAAGAAGAACTCAAGAACCTTTTGATGAACATGAAAGAGGAGAGTGAAAAAGCTGGCTTAAAACTTAACATTCAAAAACTAAGATCATGGCATCTGCTGCCATCACTTCATGGCAAATAGATGGAGAAACAATGGCAGACTAATTTTCTTGGGCTCCAAAATCACTGCTGATGGTGACTGCAGCCATGAAATTAAAAGACAGCTGCTCCTTGGAAGAAAAGCTGTGACAAACCTGGACAGCATATTAAAAAGCAGAGACATTACTTTGCCAACAAAGGTCCGTTTAGTCCAAGTTATGGGTTTTTCCAATAGTCAGGTATGGATGTGAGACTTGGACTGTAAAGAAAACTGAGCACCAAAGAATTGATGATTTTGAACTGTGGTGTTGGAGAAGACTCTTGAGAATCACTTGGACTGCAAGGAGATCCAGTGAGTCTATCCTAAAGGAGATCAGTCCTGGGTGTTCATTGGAAGGACTGATGTTGAAGCTGAAGCTCCAATACTCTGATCAACTGATGCAAAGAACTCTCACTGGAAAAGACCCTGATGCTGGGAAAAATTAAAGACAGGAGGGGAATTGAATGACAGAGGATGAGATGGTTGGATGACATCACTGGCTTGATGAACATGAGTTTGAACAAGCTCTGGGATTTGGTAATGGACAGGGAATCCTGGCGTGCTGCAGCCCATGAGGTCTCAGAGTTGGACATAACTGATCAACTGAACTGAACTGAGCTGAATTATATGAAATACATAAATTAAATTCAAGACACAAATTAATGGAAAGGTATCCTGAGTTCATCAATGGAAGAGTAAATATTATAAAAATGTTCACACCACTTAAATCAATCTACAGATTAAATTGTTCTTGTTGTTCAATCTCCAAGTTGTAATCAACTCTGTAACCCCAAGGACTATTGCACGTCAGGGTCCTTTGTCTTAAACTGTCTCTCAGAGTTTTCTCAAATGCAGTCATTGAGTCTGTGATACTATCTGACAATCTCATCCTTTGTTGCCCAATTTTCCTTTTGCCTTCAATCATTCCCAGCATCAGGGTCTTTTCCAATGAGTTGGCCCTTTGCATCAGGTGGCCAAAATACTGGAGGTTCAGCTCCAACAACAGTTCCATCAATGAATATTCAAGGTTTCCTTTAGGATTTACTGGTTTGAACTCCTTGCAGTCCAAAGGACTCTAAAGAGGCTTCTCTAGTACCACATTTTGAAATGATCAATCCTTCAGTGCTCAGCCTTCTTTCTGGAGCAACTATTATAATTCATGACAACTAGAAAAATCATATCTTTGGCTATCTGAACTTTGGTGGTCAATGTCTCTGCTTTTCAATACACTGTTTAGGTTTGTCATATTTTTCCTTCCAAAGAGCAAATATCTTTTAATTTCATGGCTGCAGCCACCATCTGCAATGTTTTTGGAACCCAAGAAAGTAAAATCTGACAGTGCTTCCACTTTTTCCCCTTCTATTTGCCATGAAGTGATGGGATCACAGGCCATGATTGTAGTTTCTTTTTCTGGAGAAGGAGATGACAACCCACTCTGATATTCTTGCCTGGAGAATTCCATGGATAGAGGAGCCTGGTGGACTACAGTCCATGAGGTCACAAAGAGTCAGACATTACTGAGTAACTAATACTAGATGGGACCAGATGCCATGATCATAGTTTCTTTTAACATTGAGTGTCACCCCAGTTTTTATATTCTTCTCTTTCACCCTCATCGAGAGGCACTTTAGTTCCTCTTCACTTTCTGTTGTTAGAGTGCTATCATCTGCATATCTGAGGCTGTTGATATATCTCCTGACAATCTTGATCCCAGCTTGTGATTCATTCAGCCTGACATTCCATGTGATGTACTCTGCATAGAAGTTAAATAAACAGAGTGATGATACATAGCTTTGACATACTCCTTTCCCAACTTTGAAACAATCTATCATTCCATGTCTGGCTCTAATGATTGCTTCTTGACCCACATACAAGTTTTTCAGAGAACAGATAAGGCAATCTGGTATTCCCATCCCTTTAAGAATTTTCCACAATTTATTGTGCTCCACACAGTCAAAGACTTTAGCATAGTCAGTGAAGCAGAAGTAGATGGATTTCTGAAACCCCTTTGTTTTTTCCATGATTCAGCGAATTTTGGTAATTTGACCTCTGTTTCCTCTGTCTCTTCAAAAGGCAGTTCCTACATATGGAAATGTTCAGTTCATGTACTACTGAAGCCGAGCTTGAAGGTTTTTGAGCATAAACTTACTAGCATGTGAAAGAAGTACAATTGTACAGAAGTTTGAAAATTCTTTGGCATTACCCTTCTTTGGAACTGGGATGAAAACTGAATTTTTCCAGTCCTGTGACCACTGCTGAGTTTTCCAAATTTGCTGGCATATTGAGTGCAACACTTTCACAGCAGTCTTTTAGGATTTTAAATTCCATCACCTCTACTAGATCTGTTTGAAAAAAATGTTTCTTAAGACCCACTTGCCTTAACACTCTATGATGCCTGGCTCTAGGTGAGTGACCACACCATCATGGCTATCCAGGTCATTAATGCCCTTTTTATATAGTTATTCTGTGTATTCTTGCCACCTTTTCTCAATTTGTTATGCTTCTGCTAAGTCCTTACCATTTCTGTCCTTTATTATGCCAATCCTTGCATGAAACGTTCCCTTGATGGCCTCAGTTTTCTTTAAGAGACCTCTAGTCTTATTCATTCTATTGTTTTTCTCTATTTCTTTGCATTCATTTAAAAAGGTCATCTCATCACTCCTTGCTATTCTCTGGAGCTCTGCATTCAGTTGGGTGTATCTTTCCATTTCTCCTTTGTTTTTCACTTCTCTCCTTTCCTTAGTTATTTGTAAAGACTCCTCAGACAACCACTTTGCCTTCTTGCATTTTTTTGATTGTTTGGGATGGGTTAGGTGTTTGCTGTGACCAGCATGCTTCTCAACAGAACTCTGTGAGACTTTGCCCTGCTTTGTTGTATATTCCAAGGCCAAACTCGCCTGTTATTACGAGTATCTGTTGACTTCCTACTTTTGCATTCCAATCCCCAATAATGAAAAGGACATCTTTTTCAAAGAAATATAAAAGTAATCATACTATTCCTATGAAATCACATAAGAACCAAAATAGCCAAAGTGATTTTGAGAAAGAAAATTAAATCTGGGGACATCACAGTTCCTGATTTCAAAATACATTATGTGAATATAGTAATCCAAAGAGTAGAGTGTCTCATGAAAAGAGACATATAGACCAACGAGCAGCATAGAAAGCTCAGAAATAGCCCCACTCATATACAATCAACTTATCCTTCAAAACAGGACCAAGAATACACTATGGAGAAAGGATGCATTGCATTGGGAAAACTGGATATCCATATGCAAAAGAATGAAATTGCATCTAAGCTGTAGTTTGAATATTTGTGTTCCCAAATTCACAACTTGAACTCCAATTGTTCAATATGGTAATTTTAGGAAGTGGAGCATTCGCGGAATGATTAGATCATTAGGGCTCTGCCTTAAATAATAAAATTAATGTTCTTATAAAAGAGGAATGTCAGTAAGCATGTGCAACATTTGGACCCTTTGTACACTGAAGGTGGGAATATAAATTGATGCAACCACTATGACAACAAAGCAGTCAATCATAAAGGAAATCAGTTCTGAATATTCATTGAAAGGACTGGTGCTGAAGCTGAAGCTCCAATACTTTGGCCACCTGCTGTGAAGAACTGACTCATTAGAAAAGACTCTGATGCTGGGAAAGATTGAAAGCAGGAGGAGAAGGGGATGATAGAGGGTGAGATGGATGAATGGCATTGCCTACTTGATAGACATGAGTTTGAGCAAGCTCCAAGAGTTGGTGATGGACAGGGAAGTCTGGTGTGCTGCAGTCTGGGATCACAAAGAGTCGGGAATGACTGAGTGACTGATGCAGCTGAACTGACTATGAAAACATATGCAAGTTCCTATAATAAAATAGAACTGCTGTATGATCCAGCAATTTCCCTTCTGTGTATACATCCATAGGAAATTAGTAAATATCTTGAATAGATATTGGTACTCCCATGTTAATTGAAATGCTATTCACAATAGCCAAAATATGAAAAATTCTAAATGCCTGTCGACAAATAAATAAAGAAGATGTACATAAATAGTGAATGATTATTAAGCCATAGAAAAGAAGAAAATGATGTCTTTGAGAATATGGATGAACCTGGAGGATATTATGAGAAATAAACAAAATACAAAAAAGACCCATACTTTATTATCTCACCTGTGTGTGGAATTTAAAAGTCAAATTCATGGAAGCAGAAAATAGAGTGTAGATTTTCAGGGGCTGAAGAGTGGGATAAATGGTAAAATGCTGTCCAAATGCTACAAACATCCAATTATGAGATGACTAAGTTCTGGAGATATAACTTACATGGTGAAATTGTTAGTCACTCAGCCATGTCTGACTCTTTGTGACCTCATGGACTGTAGCCTACCAGATTCCTCTGTCCATGGAATTCTCCAGGCAAGAATATTGGAGTGGGTTGCCATTCTCTTCTCCAGGGGGGGACTTCCAGACTCAGGGATTAAGCCCACATCTCCTGCATTGCAGGCAAGTTCTTTACCATCTGAGCCTCCAGGGAAGCCCAATATATATGGCAGCAATAGTTAATAATATAGTACTGTGTTCTTGAAATATACTGAATTTAGATTTTAGGATTCTTTTTTTAATACATTCATTTATTTTAATTGGAGGCTAATTACTTTGCAGTACTGTAGTGGATTTTGCCATACATTGACATGAATCTACCATGGGTATATTTGTATTCCCTCTTTTATTTTTCTTTCTTTCTTTCTTTTTTTGTTAAGAATTCTAAAATCAGGATGGGAAACAAAACATTTTAGGATTCTTAACAAAAAAAGAAAGAAAGAAAACAACAAAAACAAGAAAACTAATTTTTTGAGATGATGAATGTATTAATTAGGTTATCTGTGGTAATCATTTCACAATATATACATATATTAATTCATCCTATTGTACATCTTAAACATTTATCATTTTGTCAACTATATATATTTCAAAATACATTATGGTTGGAAATTTGGTTGGAAAAAAGAAACCAAAGAACATTCTAGAAAAATACAAAACTATAGGAATAGGAATGGATCAGTGTTTGCCAGGACCTGGGTGTGAAGTGAGGAGATGAATATAAAGGTATATGGAGAATTATTTTTGGTGATGAAACATTTTTCGTTTTGACTGTGATGGTGGTTACACAACTGTATGTATTTTGTCAATACTTGCAGAAATTGGATCAATAAAGATAAATAATATATTGTGAAGATTCTACATTATGTAAAAATGGAAAGCAAAAAAATTCCCTACACTGAAACAACAGACACTTGGAAAATAGAGGGTAGAACATTATTTTTAATCTTAGCATAAAAAGCAAACTAAAAAGGATAAAATTTGCAAGAAATACATGAAATCTATAAGAATGCAAAAGTAGAAATGTTAAGTGGACAGACTTACCCAGTTAGTGGATAAAAACCTTCAATTTTCTAAAGATATAAACTCTTTCTGAAGCAAATCTTATAGGAAACACTACCTAAACTTAGTTTTTACTAACTTGACTGAAATTTAATTTTAAAATATAAATATACAAGAATAGATACAGTTCCAACAGGAAATACCAATGAAAGAAACCTAGGCATATTAGATATCAATGAGTATTTTAAATCAAATCCAATTATATCATGTATTAAATGGTACATGGATAAAGAGATCAGTGGAACATCATAGAAGCCTGAATAAGATACAACCATATGTCATAATTCAGAGTACAATGTCCAGATAGCAAACAAAATCCTGAGGAAGCTATATACAGCTATAAAAATGGTCATCAAAAAATAATTAAAGTGTATTACCAACTTAAATCCTTACAACACAATATAGGTGGTTCAAAAGTTTAAATATAGAATATAAAACAATAGAAAATTTAAAAAAATAAATGTTGAAAGAATATGAAGATATTACGGTGATACTGAAATAGGGAAATTCTTTCTATTCGAGAAGTTAACTCCAAAGAAAATGTTGTTAGACTTGATTAGGTAGATGTTAAGTATTTCTACATAGCCAAAAATTTTTGCACAGTATAAAAAATTAAAAACAAATCACAAGTTGTAAAAATAATTCCACACAAATGGTCAATATGATAATATCTCTACTACCATCAAAATCAGAATGGAAAATAGAAACGTTTTAAATAAAGGGAATAGATACTCAAAGTTTCAATTAAAGTGTACAAATGAAACAATGCCTTTCTTCAGATTCTTAAGCATTATAAATATTTATGAAGCACTGGTTGTGTAAAATCTAATTAGACTGTTATTTTCCAGAATGAGGGGAGTGATGAATTTGGTACAAGCTCATGGATGGCATTTAGGCAATAACTGTGCAGATCACCATTTTAAATATATACACCAGTTGACTCATGATTCCACTGCTAGGGAATCATACTTTAAATATCACAAAAAGAGTTCACTGCAGAATTATTTATTATAGAAAAATTTGGGGAAATATAAAGAGGACTGGATATTTCATTGTTAGTGTATTGTCATAAAGTTAAGAGCATGAGACACCTGAGAATGAGCTAGATCTATATAGATTTATATGTAAAGATCTTGAGGAGACTGAGAAGTAAAATGCAAAATTTATATACAAAGGCATAAACACAAGACATATTTGAAATATACTTGTATTGGTAAAGATGATTGCTTAAACAATCTCAGATAGAGTATAGAGACTGCATTGGGAAGGACTGGGAGACACTGGTTTAAGATGGGGTGGAGGTTTATTTTGTACCACTCCATTTTATAACTTCTGCTTTTACTATTTTTTATTATTATTCAACACACCTTGAATATTTATCTAAGAAATTAAAATTTTACACAAAAATGTCATATGTAAGGTAAACAAATTGAATACAGAAGGATAATCAGAATATCACTAAATATTTTAAATAATACAATAAATGAATGAAGTTAAAGACAATATGATCTGAAATAAAATTATGAAAAAGTAGTAAAAGTAAATTCAGAAATTAGTTAATAATTACTGTAATAGTAAGAAAATGCTGATTGCTTCATTATGTATTACTTATTGACTCTCTACTGAAAAATATTCCATCTTTCCAGGTGCAATGATAAACCAAATATTATACAGTTTACATTCTTCCAGGGAAACTATTATAAGTCACATGAACATATAGTTTATTCTTCAATAATAATTACTGTAAATCCTTTTAAGACAGGAACAGTTTGCATCAGATTTATGAAGATATTGAACTTCGGGAATTTGGCCAAATGCTAATTTATTTTCTTCGTGATGGATAATGAACATATTCAATAGTTAATTTCCCTTTTTTTTTTTTCTCCAGAGCATCCTTTTCTTCATAGCATCCATCATCTCTGAGTTTCTCAGAGTGTAGTTTAATGGATTCAGCATGGGGGTTATGACTGTATAAAACACGCTCAATGATTTGTCAGTGGGAAAGATCTTAGCAGGTCTTGCATACATGAAAATACAGGGGACAAAGAAGCAGACAACCACAGTGATGTGGGAACCACAGGTCTGGAAGGGCTTTCCGCCTCCCTTCCTGACTCAGGTTCTTCAGAGAGTGCAGGATGACTCCATAGGAGATGAGTAAGAGCAGAAACACAATAGTGCAGATCAGTCCTCCATTGGCCACAACTAAGATGCCAATGACATAAGTGTCAGTACAGACAAGTTTCAATAAGGGGTACATGTCACACATAAAGTGATCAATGACATTGGGGCCACAGAATGGGAGCCCATAAACAGTGCTAAGTTGAATTACTGAGTGCAGAAATCCTCCAACACAGGACACCAGCAGAAGTACAACACACACGCTCTGTCTCATGATGACCAAGTAATGCTAGGGCTTACAGATGGCCACATGGTGGTCATAGGCCATGACCAACAAAATGGCAGTCTCTGATCCACCACAAAGAAATGCTATGTAAATAGCTGAGTCATGCAACAGTTAAAGGATATGATATTTCCCCCAAGGAATAGGTCTAAAATTAATCTGGGAGAAATGGAAGAGGAATAAGTGGCATCCATAAACGATAAGCTAGCAAGAAAAAAGTACATTGGTGACTTCAGGGTCTTACTGACAGTTATAGTCACAGTTTCCCACAACAGTCAAAATGTAGAAGAGCAAGAGTACAGCAGAAAGGACTTTCTGTTCCTTTGGATCCTGTGTCAGGCCCAGAAGGACAAAATATGTTACATTGTTCCTCGGTCCCACCTAGTCTGTACAGGAGCTGAGTTTACCTGTTTGAAGCAGTTCACCTACAAAACAAGGTGGAAAAAAAATAAATATATTGAAAGTTTCATCTTTTTTATTCATGCCATTTTAACCATGTGTATGGAGTACCTATTTGTGTCCAATGTGTCATGGACATTTTAATTACCAAGTCAAATAAGGTACAGTTTCCTTCTCTCGGTGCTATGATGCATAATGAAAGATCAGACAACGCCAGACCCATGTAATAAGTGCCATCATAAGAATATTCACAAAATGCAAATGTCATAGTATAAAAATATACCAATCAATCTGAAGTCAGGGAAGACTTCTTTGAGAAATCAGTGCTTTAGCTGAGTTTTAAAGAAAAAGAGAAAGAACAGGAAAATAGAAAAGGAATTACATGAAAAGATGTGCTATTATGTCACAAAGATGTAATATTGAGACCCATACAAGCTAATTTACACATTCAGTGAGTAGATCAAACTATGAATAGATGGTCACTGCACTGAATTGTCTCAGAACACACTGAGACTTCTTTCTGAGGACTTTTAGTTGGACATTCCTCCTTTTCCTGACCAGCAAATGTTGCATTAGTCAAATTTTTATCTTCAGCTATATCTCTACCTTAATTTTCAAACTTATATGAGCAACATCTCCAGTTTTTGACATCTGTAATTTGGTATCAATTTACTATTTATGTGAAGAGTTGACTCATTGGAAAAGACCCTGATGCTGGGAGGCATTGAGGGCAGGAGGAGAAGGGGATGATACAGGATGAGATGGCTGGATGGAATCACCTACTCGATGGACATGAGTTTGAGTAAACTCTGGGAGCTGGTGATGGACAGGGAGGCCTGGCGTGCTGTGATTCATGGAGTTGCAAAGAGTCGGACATGACTGAGCGACTGAACAATGAACTATTACTATTTATAAACCTACATTTAAACTTTCCATAATGAAAAAGTTATTTTCCCTTTTATACTGCTGATGAGAATGCAAATTATTTCAACCACTATGGAAAACAGTATGGTAGTTACTAAAAACATAAAAATAATGTAACCATATCATCTCACAATCCCATACCTGCACATTTATCTAGAAAAGATGAAAATTCTAATTTGAAAAGATACACACACTCCAATGTTCATAGCAGTGTTATCTACAGTAACTAAGATATGGATGCAACCTATGTGTCCACTGTCCTTCAACAGATCAGTGAATAAAGATATGGAGTGTGTGTGTGTGTGTGTGTGTGTGTGTGTGTGTGTATAAAGGCAGATAAAATAGGAGTATGGAATTAACAAATACACACCACAGTACATAAAACATATAAACAGAAAAGATTTACTGTATAGGGCCAAGAAGTAAAACATCTTATAATAACCTAAAGCAGAAAGTAATTAGGAAAAAAATATATATATGTATAACTAAATCACTTTGTTGTACACCTGAAACTAACACAATATTGTAAATCAGCTATATATTAAAAAAAAATCATTTTCTCATTTCATTTAGTGCTGTACTTAGTTGCTCAGTCATTTCCAACTCTTTGTGATCTCATGGACGGAAGCCCGCCAGGCTCCTCTGTCCATGGGGATTCTCCAGGCCAGAATTCTCGGGTGGGTTACCATGCCCTTCTCCAGGGCATTGAGTGTTACCATCTTCATTATAATTGCTCAGACAAAGAAATCTCACATTATTTTTCCATCACTTATTTCCCTCAAACTATTTATTGGTAATATTAACAATTTCTGCTTTCTCTACTTTCAAAATATATTACATATTTGATAATGCCCTGCCATACCCATCCTATTTCCTCCCTGGCCCACTGCTATAGACTCCTAAGAAGTCTCTCCACTTTTATTCTCCCCTTCAACAATTTATTCTCTTGAAACAGCGTGAATTATACTCTTTAAATCTTCTTACGATTATATATCTCAACTGTTGAAAACTCCCACAGTGGATTTCAGTCACATCCTCACAATCACCTTTAACATTTACTGTTGCAAGAACAGTGATCTCCATTTTTTATTTGAAATAATTGCAGCTGAGATCATCTCATTAATTTGCCCCAAAACACAGATTGTAATTAACAAAGGTAAAACGGTGATATAAATTTGATTTATTTCAAAATGATTTAATATCTTCAAGTCACACAATTGTGACCCTGATTATCACAATTTATTAACAACCTTACCTTGAGGAGGCTAGTTCACAATCTGTAGTAAGATTTCAAGTTACTCAAAATGACCTGTAATTCTCTCATCCAATATGAAAAAGGAGGGCAAAGACCACATATTGCTTCAGGAAATATTTTATTACCTTCAGCTGTCTGTCCATCTTCTCAGTGGAATATTCTGTTACTCAGAAAATAGTTTTTATTTGTATGAGAGATTGTTTAAAGAAATTCCATGGCAACCACGGAAAAAGCAAAAGCTTGCCATGTTAGGATAATTTGTCAAAAGGAACAGCAAATCCTATATTTACATAAGATGGTAAAGACCAATTTCCCAAGAAAATATATCTCAAATAACTTATCTTCCTACTAATTTCAAGATATTACAGTACCATTCACTTGTTTGGTTGTATTCTGTATGTTGGTGTGGCCAAACTAGCTAAGATTTTGAAAGACATTCTGTGTGAGTGTGTTTTATGCAGTTCTGTAGACTAACAAAAGGCTTCCAATAAAGTTTATACTAGTTTTTAAAAGAATATCATTTTCCTCCTGTGGGGGTAAAGAACACTGGACATTTTATCCCTTCTAACCTCATTATAACTGGATGTGTCCAAGACTAATTCTTGCTTAATTAAATTCACTGGGATTTTCCACTAAAATCTGAGTGCATATTTATGTAAAAATCTAATTAAACCACACCACAGAATTAGAATCAGAAAGATGTAGAAGGAGATAAAATATCTTTAGAACCATTTTGAGATTATTGACAGTCAAGAACAATATTCATTCTCAATCATTCTGTACCAATGCTGACCATTTTATCAAGTATTTCCTTACTTGCTGTAGCAAGTTTTTCTTTCCTTTGATTTAATAATCAATTAATTTTACCTTCATGTTTTGCTAAATATACAAAGATTATATCACTTATTTACATATGATAACTGATATCCACTATTTTTTTTTTAAATTTAAGGTACCTGTTTCATGCCATGTTTCATGCTATGAGTATGTGTCTGTGTGCTAAGTCGCTTCAGTTTGTGCCTGACTCTTTGTGACCCTGCAACCTATAGCCTGTCTGGCTCTTCAGTCCATAGGATTCTCCAGGCAAGAATACTGGAATGGGTTGCCATGCCCTTTCTTAGGGCATCTTCTGGACCCAGGGGTCAAATGCCTCTCATATGTTTCCTGCACTGCCAGGTGGGCTATTGAATGCTAACTCCACCTAGGAAGGCCATGCTGTGAGTAAGGACACAGCATTTAATAAAACAGAGGAATAATCTTTAAATGTTCCTCCTTGCATTTACTAATACTTATATTTCTAGAACAGAGTCAGATAACAAAGAATGAGATAATTAAAAAAAAAAAAAACTGGTTGTAGTCTTAAATGCTTCAAAGGCAACAAATAGGGTACTGTGACAGGAATATGAGGGATGATTCTACAATGGAGAATGTAACCAAGGACTTCCCCAAAATGTGGTGCTTTAGCTAAGGGAGAAAGAATAAAAAGTAGCTGACACTGGAAACACAGAGAGTAAAATTAGTTAAAAATTAGATCAGTACAATTAATTCAGTAAAATTTAAAAAATTGTATAGTTTATATACCATAGTATATATGTGTCAATTCCAATTGTCCACTTTATCCTTCCCTCAACTCTCCCCCCAATAACTATAAGTTTATTGTCTACATCTGTAACTCTATGTCTGTTCGTAGACAAGTTCATTTGTAGTCTTTTTTAAGATTCTGCATTTAAGCGATACACTGTATTTTTTTTTCTATTTTCCTTACTTCACACAGTTTGACAATCTCTAGGTCCATACATGTTGCCGTAATTGGTATTATTTTGTTCTTTTTGATGGATTAGTAATAGTTCATTGTATATATGTACCACTTCTTTATCCAATCCTCTGTTGAAGGATATTTAGGTAGCTTTCATATCCTGGATCTCGTAAATACTGCTGCAATGCCCATTGGGTTGCATGTATTTTTTCAAATTAATATTTTCTCTGGATATATGCCCAGGAGTGAGATTGCTGAATTGTATGATAATTCTATTTTTAATTTTTTAAGGAATCTCCATAATGATATACATATTGATTGACCAATTGGCATTGCCACCAGCAGAGCAGGATGGTTCCCTTTCCGGCACACCCTATCCTGCATTTATTGTTTGTAGAGTTTTTGATGACAGGCATTCTGATTGGTGTTAGGTGATACCCACTGCAGTGCTTCTCTAATAACTAGTGATGTTAAGCATATTTTCATGTGCTTTTTGGCCATTGGTCTGTCTTCTTTGGGTCAGTTTCTATTTAGACTTTTCACTCATTTGTTGAGACTCCCCGCTCAGCTCAAATCTGATGGTTTTGACTGTGTGGATCACACACACCAAAAAAAAAAATTTTGGAGAATTCTTCAAGAGATGGAAATACCAGACCACCTTAACTGCATCCAGAGAAATCTGTATGCAGGTCAAGAAACAATGGTTAGAACTGGACATGGAGCAACAGACTGGTTCCAAATAGGAAAAGGAGTACGTCAAGGCTGTGTATTGTCATCCTACTTATTTAACTCATATGCAGAGTACATCATGAGAAACACTGGGATGGATGAAGCACAAACTGAAGTCAAGATTGCCAGGAGAAATATCAATAACCACAGATACACAGGTGAGACCACACTTATGGCAGAAAGACAAGAAGAATTAAAGAGCCTCTTGATGAAAGTGAAAGAGGAGACTGAAAAAGATGGCTTAAAACCCATTCAAGAAACAAAGATCACGGCATTCAGTCCCATCTATTCATGGCGAATAGATGGGGAAACAATGGAAACAGTGACAGACTTTATATTGGGGGCTCCAAAATGACTGCAGATGGTGATTGTAGCCATCAAATTAAAAGATGCTTGCTCCTTGGAAGAAAAGCTATGCCCAACCTAGACAGCATATTAAAAATCAGAGACGTGACTTTGCTGACAAAGGTCTGTCTAGTCAAAGCTATTGTTTTCCCAGCAGTCATGTATGGATCTGAGAGCTGGACTATAAAGAAGGCTGGGCATCAAAGAATTGATGCTTTTGAACTATGGTGTTGGAGAAGACTCTTGAGAGTCCCTTGAACTGCAAGGAGATCCAACCAGTCCATTCTAAAGGAAATCTGTCCTGAATATTCATTGGAAGGACTAATGTTGAAGCTGAAACTCCAATACTTTGGCCACCTGATGCTAAGAGCTGACTCCTTGGAAAAGACCTTGATGCTGGGAAAGGTTGAAGGCAGGAGGAAAGAAGGGGACGACAGAGGATGAGATGGTTGGATGGTATCACTGACTTGATGGACATGAGTTTAAGCAAGGTCCAGCAGTTGGTGATGGACAGGGAGGCCTGGTGTGCTGCTGTCCATGGGGTTGGAGAGTCAGACAGGACTGAGTGACTGAATTGAACCCATTTGTTGACTGGGTTGTTTATTTATTTTGATATTGAACTATATGAGCTATTTGCTTATTTTGGAGATAGATTCCTTATTGATTCGTTAGTTTGCAAATATTTTCTCCCATTCTGAGAGCTGTCTTTGTTTTGTTTACAGTTTTCTTTTATGTGAAAAGGCTTTTTTGTTAACTAGATCCCGTTTTTAAATTCATGTTTTTATGTTCATTACTATACCTGGTGGCTCAAAAAGGTTTTCTTGCAAGAGTGTTCTGCCTATGTTTTCCAATTAGAGTTTTATCGTAACAAGGCCTGTGGAACTAGTTTATATAGACAGAGTTAAAGAAAGTTTAAAGTCAAAGGACTTCTCCCAGTCATAAACACTCAGACACTTTATTAACAAGTTAGTGCACAGTCTTCAGATGTGCTTTTGTGTGTAGATCTATGTACTATCACTTACAGGTTTTCCTCTGTATGGAAGCACATAAAACATTACAATATTCTTGAAATTTTGATTAAAGGTTGTGTGGTCACTTTTTGTCATAATTTATTAAGTTTTCTTCATTTTAATTGCTACCTATTATTCCCTTTTATGTTTACAACACAATTCCTTTAATCAGGGCATTTTTGCTCGAAATTTATTTTATTTCTAGTATTCTGCCTTACACATAATGCAACAATGGCCATTACTTACAGATATATTTTATTTATTTCTTTTGGAGAAATCTATGTCATCATCAAGAGAAATAAACAAAAAATATGCACATGTTTAAATTTGATAGATTCTGTAGCTTTGTTGTCAAAATTCTGAAGCATCTTTTATTCCCAAAAGTAATGTACTAAAGAGTAATTTTCCCACAGCCTAACCAATGTCATTATTATATACATAGTAACCAAATTGTAACGTAAAAAATCATCTTATTTTAATTTGCATCCATTCAATCCTTCATTCATAGAATTTTATTGATGGCATAAATCATAAAACTATGTTATTTGTCTCTAGATAGATGAGATGAATGTAATGTCTATATAGAGATACAAATCTATACATAAATCCAACATAAGCTATTAATAAATTGTTTAGTACACACTATGTATCCAACATTTTACTAATATTCTATACATGTTTTCTCATTTATTTTTAATTTAAATTTTACTTGAAGGATAATTGCTTTATAGACTCTTGCTATATGTCTCAGGGAACTCAAATGGAGCTCTGTATCAACCTAGAGGGGTGGGATGGGGAAGGAGATGGGAGGGAGTTTCAAGAGGAAGGGGACATTTGTACACCTATGGCTGATTCATGTTGATGTTTGACAGAAAACAATAATCTATTTTTTAATTGGAGGAAAAATGATTTGCAATGCTGTTTGTTTCCACCATACAGTAATATGAACCAGCCATAATTATGCATATATCCCTTCTCTCTGGAGCCTCCCTCCCCTCCCCGAATCTCACCCTGCTTTACACCATCATGGAGTGCCAGGCTGGTCTCCCTCTGTTATACAGCAGCTTCTCACCAGCCATCTATTTGTTTTCCCATTTAAACCTCACAATTAACTATGATGATACACGTTTTCTGGCCTAGTTATAGCAAAAAATTAATTTGCTTGTCACTCTAGAGTTGGCAATTGAAAAAGACTTGATTTGAATGCAAGACACCAATTTGTAGTTGATACACATTTCTTGTGACTGAATTTATCATGGAGCTAAATGATTTATTCAATAAAATCCTGAGTAACAGGAAGGTGACAGCAATGATTTGGATTATCATTTTTAAGGAGAAACAGCACTCTTTGTTCCTCAGAAAACCTGTGCCCCAAGCACAGGCATCATCAGTAGACACTGTCTCCATTGAAGGACTTTAAAAGGGTTATTGCTGATGGTAAGTCTTCCCAGTTCACTGTGTTTTCCTTGAAAGATGAGTGGAGATGGAATGATCTGCAGTATCACTCTGAAATGAAATTGCTACCTTTGTAGATACAAAAACTAATGCTTGTTTGGAATGCTTCCAGAAGGAAGGGCCTTAATCCTTGAATAGTCTTTCTTGATTTTACCACCCTCTCCCTGAGTAGACTATCAGCACCACTCCTGTGGGCAGAGCTGCTCACAAATAAATGTGTGATTACATACATGTGCATACTCCAACTTAACAGTTTCATTAAATAACTAGAATCATTAACTGGCCAAAATAGAAAAAAAAAAATAAAATAAAATAAAGTCTTCATCAAAGACTAGAAAAAGTAAATGTGTACAAGAGGAAAGTAGAAATACACATGTAACACATATACACAGACTCACAAGGAAATTTCATAAGTACAGGAAACTTAAAAGTTAACTAAAACTATCTTGTACATGGGGCTTCCCTCATGTGAGGCTGTCACGGCTAACGCCATGACAGGCAGCCTAGATTAGGAGTAGGCCTGGTTTCCCGGGGTAACATAATTATCAGGCCTCCTGGAGCTAGCCAATCAACATATGCCTAGCAAGAAAAAGGGAACCTATCAGGGGAAAGCTGAAAGCCCCACGTTGGGCCAACAAAAATTGCCTTGCAACTGTGTAACCAATCCGCTTGCGCCAACTACCCGCTGTGTAACCAATCCACTTGCGCCAACTACCTGCTGCTTTTTTGACCTAATAAATACCCGAGAGAACTGGGGCTCGGGGCCTTTTCGTCCTCACACCCTTGGTGAGGGTGGGAGGCCCTGGCTTGTGTCAGTAATAAATTCCCCTATTGCAAGTTGCATTGTTTCGAGGAGTCTTCTTTCCCGACCGGAAACTCGGACTACGGCAGAACACCTCATAGCTCAGTTGGTAAATCATCTGCTTGCAATGCAGGAGACCTGGGTTTGATTCCTGGGTTGGGAAGATCCCCTGGAGAAGGAAATGGCAACCCATTCCAGTATTCTTGCCTGGAGAATCCCATGGACAGAGGAGCCTGACAGACTACAGTCCATGGGATCTTAAGAGTTGGACACTACTCGACTAAATCACCACTAAACCACCATCCTATACATACCAACTACTCCTGTTTCATCTTTATCTAAGTCACATCTCAGAAATATAAACACACTCATTTGTTTGTTAATCTCTTGATCTGGATAGAGGCAGAAAGGTAGACACTTTTGATAGTTTTGATAACCTGCTGAAAGAGATTAAAGTAAATCAGCTTAAAAATTGATAGCTCGAGTCTCTTAATCCAGAAGCTGCAATCTGTTTATAGAAAAAACGGAGTGAACTATTCAAACATTTTAAAAGTAACTTAATCATGGCTGTGTATAACTGATTCAAGAATTTCCATGATTTCAAAATAGTAGCTCAAATTAACAAGACCATGTTTAATACTCAAATAAGTTGTTAAAATCACCTCAAAAACTCAAGCTCATGGCATTGTTGTGACCCCTAAGCCCAGCTCACTGTGGTCCCAGTCGGCAAAGGCTGAGACTGTGTAGGTAAACTCTCTAGGATCATATTGGGGTAACCAAAGGTTTGATCCCATCTAGGATGTACTTAGGATTCCCTGGTGGCTCAGACGGTAAAGCATCTGCCTGCAATGCAGAAGACCTGGTTCAGTCCCTGGGTTGGGAAGATCCCCTGGAGAAGGAAATGGCAACACACTCCAGTACTCTTGCCTGGAAAATTCCATGGGTGGAGGAGCCTGGTAGGCTACAGTCCATAGGATCGCGGAGTCTGACATGACTGAGTGACTTCCCTTTGTACTTTGTACTTTAGGATGTACTTGGGCTTCCCAGATGGTGCTAGTGGCAAAAAAATAAATAAATAAAGTTTGCCAATGCAGGAGACAAAAGAGGTGTAGGTTCAATCCCCAGGTTGGGAAGATGCCCTGGAGGAGGGCATGGCGACCCACTCCAGTATTCTCACCTGGAGACTCCCATGGACGGAGGAGCCTGATGGGCTGCAGTCCACAGGGTCGCAAAGAGTCGGACACAACTGAAGGGACTTAACAAGCAAGCACGCAGGATGTAATTACCAGAAGTTTTCTCTACAAAAAACTTTGCTGTGCTGTGGTAGGTCGCTTCAGTCGTGTCTGACTCTGTGTGACCCTATGGACCATAGCCTGCCAGGCTCCTCTGTCCATGGGATTCTCCAGGCAAGAATACTGGAGTGGATTGCCATGCCCTTCTCCAGAGGATCTTCCAGACCCAGGGATTGAAACTGCATCTCTTAAGTCTCCTGCAATGGCAGAAGGGTTCTTTAACACTAGTGCCATCTGGGAAGCCCACAAAAGACCTAGAAATCATGAAACGCTAGAATCTCAACTTAGCAAATCCCATCATTAATCAATGATGGAGAAGGAAATGGCAACCCACTCCAGTACTCTTGCCTGGAGAAACCCATGGACAGAAGAGCCTGGTAGGCTACATCCATGGGGTCACAAGGAGTCTGATACAACTGAGCGACTTCACTCACTCACTCATCATTAAACACGTAAATCAGGGCCACACTTGGAGCAAGTTATCCAGTCACTTAATGGGAGTTAATCTATAGGACCACAGTTTCTAATGATTTTAAAGAAAAATTTAAAACAGACGATCTATGTATGTACAAATTTATATGGAAAACACACTTGTGGATGGCAGAGGAATTCAAAGTTCATCTAATAGTAAAAACAGCCAGCTAAACTGTTTATAAAATGATGGAACCATGCCAATCACATAGCTATAACATTTGTAAACAGTTTCCAGGTCACACCTTAGAAGAAAATCATTCTTGATTCTTCTCTTTGGGTAACAGACTTGGGTTTAGAAGTCGAGTGTCGTTTTAAATGGCACAGGATTTCAAAATGTGTAGACATGGATCATTTCAACTGCATCCCTTTGAGGCTGTGTCTTTGCTGACTGGGGCACTAATTGGATGTATTCCCATCAAACCCTGCAATGATCCCCTTTTCTGAAAGGCAGAGCTCATTGGAGCCAGGCCAAGCTGATTCTCCACAAAGCCAGCTTATGATATTAACCATCCAATTAGCTTCTCCACAGCTAAGATCTCTTCCTCAGTAGAAGAATGGCCATGCAATGATTCATCTGCTTGACACTATAGATGAAGACAAGTCATATAGAACTTGTTACTGGCCACCTAGCTAGCAACTGGACTAAATTCTTATATCATCTAATCTGTTATTTTCTACATCTTTCAAGATTATTGTTAACACTGTGTCACATCTAAGTTCAGGACTTAGATTATAATGGATTTGAAAATTTGTCTCAGCCAGAGAAAATAAGAATTAAATTCTTTATCACTGCATAACAGTTAGTACTCTCAAATGGCATGCTTTCAATTTAGAAATGTTTGGGAATATAGTCAGCCTTCTTTTACTAGCTTCAGTGGTAGAAAGCCTTTCACAGATTATAACTGTTTCATTAATGCAGTTGTGTACAAAATCTAGGAAGTCTCCTGAGAAGAGGAGCCTCTTGATTTTACTAAATATGGTTGTCACAGGTGATGAGCCAGCTTCTGTGCTTGGATGACTGTTACTAACATTCTAGTTACTCCATGGTCTTACCTGACTATTTAGACATGATCTAGGCCAGTATTCATGAATCTTTTTTCACTGTTGCCCCTTAAAAGTGTTCCTTAGATATTGTGTTCCCTTAATTATCTGCCCCTCAAAAATAGTAATATCACATGGGGGTTTCCCAGGTGGCATTAGTGGTAAAGAACCTGACAGCCAATGTAGTAATACCACAAATATATTGCCTCTTTATTTGGGTTATGTGTATATCTCATATATAATACATCTCATATATAATAATATATAAAACTAGTAAGAAATATTTATTTCCCCTAGAGATAACCCAACCCCAATTTCAAACACACATTTTAAAATAATGTACTTATTTTTAAAAACAAAGGACATGATGTTATTTAAACTAGAACCAAAGTGAAATTCTACTTGTGCTACAAACAACTACACAGATTTCTATCCAATTCTTCTCTCTTGCATCAACTTCTAATAAAATGCTTTTCATCTTACCCATTATTAACAAAATTATATTTTTGCTTAGTTTTTTACTTGGTTATTATCCATCTATTCCCCACTGGAATTTAAGTTCCAGATAAAAACAACCTTTGTGTGTATTGTTCAGTGTTGAACACCAATACTTTAGCTGAGTTTCAAAGGAACATGTGAAAGAACAGGAAAGATGGGAAGGTAATTCCATGGAAAAATATAGCTTCCATAACTCTGTCCACCGTAGGCACTGAAACAGTGTATTTAAAAAAAAAATGTCAAAATTACTTAAACTGAATTCACCATGCACCCATTTTTTTTTAAATATGTGTTAACACTATGAAATACCAGCAAATAAAATCCTAAGTAAATAGCACCAATTTATCTCTTCAAGGTACTACCCTCATAGCCAAATAGAATATCAGTCTCTTCAATGATTGAGTTCCTCAGTTTTTCTCTAAACTTCTCTTTCACCCAGTGTCACCTCTTTTGAAATTTGACCATTTGACTTTTACTTTTGAGCCTATGGCATCCCACTTCTTATGATGCCCATGAAGGGAAACATACCTGCAGAAAAGACATCATCAGATCATGTTGCCTTGACACAAGAGGGATCAAGAGAGTGCAAGTAACCTGGGAAATGAAGATAAACAGAGAGATGAAGGGAAGAAAGTGACCTTCCCATCAAATAAGAGGAGAATGCCTCACTGATAATCTTCACGAAGTGGCCAATGATCTGATCTGTGTTTTGGTATTTTCACATCAGGAATCATGAAATGAGTCGAGTAGAGGAAGCAGAGTCTAAGAGACCTGATATGGTTGCTTAACTCACTAAGTCTCACTTTCTGCTTGTATAAATGGTATAAAAACCTCTCCAATAATACTTGTTGCTTCATGAATAGAGTTAAAGTATGTAAAGAACCTATCAAAATATACACCTCATCAGTCAGTTCAGTTCAGTCGCTCAGTCAGCTGTGACCCCATGAATCACAACACACCAGGCCTCCCTGTCTATCACAAACTCTGAGTTTACTCAAACTCATGTCCATTGAGTCATTGATGCCATCCAGCTTTGTCATCCTCTGTTGTCCCCTTCTCCTCTTGCTCCCAATCCCTCCCAGCATCAGGGTCTTTCCAATGAGTAAACTCTTCACATCAAAGTATTGGAGTTTCAGCTTGAGCATCAGTCCTTCCAATGAACACCCAGGACTGATCTCATTTAGGATGGACTGGTTGCATCTCCTTGCAGTCCAAGGGACTCTCAAGAGTCTCTCCAACAGCACAGTTCAAAAGTATCCATTTTTCAGCACTCAGTTTTCTTCACAGTCCAACTCTCACATCCATACATGACCACTGGACAAACCATAGCCTTGACTAGATGGACCTTTGTTGGCAAAGTAATGTCTCTGCTTTTTAATATGCTGTCTAACTTGGTCATAACTTTCCTTCCAGGAGTAAGCGTCTTTTAATTTCATGGCTGCAGTCACCATCTGCAGTGATTTTGGAGCCCCAAAAAATAAAGTCTGACACTGCTTCCACTGTTTCCCCATCTATTTCCTATGAAGTGATGGGACCAGATGCCATGATCTTAGTTTTCTGAATGCTGAGCTTTAAGCCAACTTTTTCACTCTCCTTTTAATTGCCTCTAATAATAGAGCTATTTTATTAATAAAATAAGAGCTTGTTTCCCTTAGTTAAAACCTAATATTTTTATAGCATTAAAATCCAAATTAAACCAAAATATTCCTACACAATAGAATGAAACATTATTTATGTTATTAATTCTTAGGAGAAACATATTTACTTCCCCATATATGTATATTTTTTAAGAATCTGAGATAATCAGGTGGTGGTTGGCCATTGGGAGAGATTCTTGATGATGAGTGCAAAGGAACATCTAAATGAGTTGTAAAATCCCTCCCAAACCAGAAAGACTCTGTCCACTGAAAATGCCAGGCTGCCTTGCCTTTCTTCTGTTCTTACATCTTTCAAGTTTGCAATTGAAAATTTATCAGATCTGCCTCATTAATGTCACTCCTCTACTGAGCCTATGGTATAGCCCCTAAGACATAAGCATTGGCCCATTTCTCTTTTCAGATCCTCTGTTCAGTCTTAGAGTAGAAATTACAGTTACTCAATAATTTCCCTATCCTTATCTCTGGATTACCCTCCCCTCTTCTCTAATAAGGTAAAATGAATCATGTATCATTTGGTCTAGATTCTGTTGAAATGTTTCATTCTCACTAGCAATTGCTAACTTGATCATTTTAATAGAATAAGGGCTAATTATACAATCTTTCAGACCTAGACTTTATGAGAAAATGTTCTGTGCATGAATATGAGACAGTCATGCACAACTTAGTAAGCACTGTCACCCCAATAGCATGCTCAGGCATTACTGTATGTTCAAATTATGGTAGAAATAGCTACAGCTGATGGCTTCCCAGGCAGCTCAGTGGTGAAGAATCCACCTCCAAGCAGGAGATGTGGGTTTAATCCTGAGATCGGGAAGATCCCCTGGAGAAGGAAATGACAACCCACTCCAGCATTCTTGCCTGGGAAAACCCATGGACAGAGGAGCCTGGTGGGCTATAGTCCATGCCATCACAAAAGAGTCAGACATGACTTGGCAACTAAACAGCAGCAGCAGGAGCAGTTCCAGTTGATCACTGAGTTTAAAAAAGTGTTATTTGAGTTGGAGTGTCATAGTCAGAGGAGTTTGGGTTTATGAGTTATGTAGTAATGTAGTATTGGTATTCTCCACATGGGTAGAGGAAAACTGCAGGTATCCACTACTTTATAAAAGTTCACTTTAATCATTCTTATTTTATGAGAAGCTACATTAGTACTTGTTTTCACTAATGAGAAAAAACCTTAGAGGGATTTTTACTTTTACCGCAAAAAAAGAAAAAAATCTAACTCCATACTATCAATTTATGTGAAATAAGGCTACAACAAATTTAACACCATCTTCCTGAAGGACAAAGTGAATTATTAAAATTGTAGATAATTTTCTTCTCTATACACCTAAACTTACTACAGACAATTGTGTTTCATCTGAAAGAAAGGCTGATTTTTTTTTTTTTTTTAAGGCCTGGATTTTTGCAGCTGCAACATTTGAATGGAAGGTACTTTCAATGTAATGATTCCTGACACCCTTTATGGAAGAAGTATGGATGTGAGAGTTGGACTATAAAGAAAGCTGAGCACTGAAGAACTGATGTTTTTGAACTGTGGTGTTGGAGAAGACTTGAGAGTCTGTTGGACTGCAAAGAAATTCATCCAGTCCATCCTAAAGGAAATCAGTCCTGAATATTCACTGGAAGGACTGATGTTGAATCTGAAACTCCAGTACTTTGGCCATCTGATGTGAAGAACTGACTCATTAGAAAAGACCCTGATGCTGGGAAAGATTGAAGGCAGGAGGAAAAGAGTATAACAGAGGACGAGATAGTTGGATGGCATCAAAGATGAGATGGACATGAGTTTGAGTAAACTCTGGGAGCTGGTGATGGACAGGGAAGCCTGGTGTGCTGCAGTCCATGAGGTCACAAAGAGTCGGACATGACTGAGCAACTGAACTGAACTGAAGTTGATGTAAGTTCAGTAAGTTAATAAAACACTTGCGGCTTCAATTTGCTTCTCTATAAAATGGGAATAATGATAATGAAAACACCGGTTTAGTACATGGATAAATCAACTAAAATGAATGTGTCTGATAGATAATAAATGATTCATGTAATGCAAATATATGTATCAGACCTATAGAACAATAGCTTTGGGCTCTAACCATATGACTTTCTTTTGAAATTTGATAAGATATTTATGAAAATTAGTATAAATAAGGAGTAATTTCAAAGATTCTGGCTTAATTTTTGTGTCACAAAAAGAATTAGACATTGATCATAAGTTATTCCCTTCTCTGTGAGTTTCTCACTTTATGCATTGCATAAAATTGTAGGGCGAAAAAAGAAAAAGAAAATTTTGGATACTTCTGCTCTATTGTTCTTTCTCAACATTTCTAACTAAGAATTTCTATCCCTGATTTGTTTAAGCACAGGCTAAGCAAAAATAAAATAAGTTCTAAAATTAGGGTACTATGGAAAAGCCTATTTCATACAAGTAACAATATGAAGAATTGAATAGAGAAACAGTAACACTCTAGAGAAAAAATTTACTCTGCAATCATTAAGTAGAGTATAATTGTTATCCTTTCCATTGTCTATTCTGAACCCATAGATATGAACATTGAAACCTTGGTAAAGTAGACTGAAGTTATCAAAATGCGTGATAAATGCCCTGATGTTGTTCAGTCACCTCGTCGTATCCGACTCTTAGTAACCCAATTGACTGCAGTTCGCCAGTCTTCCCTGTCCCTCACCTAAATGTGTAGTCATTATTAAATATTCAAAAAATGTTAATTCTTAGGACATTGTTTTCTTCTGTCAGTGATCTGCAAAATTTTTAAACTTTCTTTCACAATTTACAAGAGGAACAATTTTCCCTATGTGTGTAAGCGATTACTTACTTGACATCTTGTAAAAATGAAGTTACTCTTCTCTTCAACAAAAGCCTAACAGCATTTTTCACTTCCGTGTTTCTCACTATGTAAGTGATAGGATCTAACATAGGAATGAAGATTGTAAAGAACACAGCTACCAACTCGTTCCGAGGGTAACTGGTCACAAGAATTGTGTAGCAGAATATACAAGGGACAAAATAGAGCATCATTACTGGAGAGAGGGAGCCACATGTAGAGAGGGCTTTGCATCTTCCTTTAGAATTTCAGGGAGCTCAGAATGACTATGTAGGAGATGAGGAGCAGGAAAAAAATGAGCAAGCACATGGTCTCACTGTTGGTTGCCACCACCATTCCAATCTTGTAAGTGTCACTGCAGGCAATTTCCAAGAGTGAGAAGAAATCACAGGTAAAGTAATCAATGACATCGAAACCACAGAAAGTCAAGTCAACCGTGAAGAGAATTTACACAGTGGCAGGTAGGATTCTTGGAGTCCAAGCCACCACCACCAAGAGTTGGCAGAGCCCCTTTTGCATGATGGTCATGTAGTGCAGAGGCTTATAGATGCCCACATAATGGTCATAGGCCATGACAGTGAGGACTATGATGTCTGAGCCTCCTAGGAAGTGGGCCAAAAAGATCTGCTTCAAGGAGTCACTCCAGGGGGCGATTCTTCTTTGATACAACAGATGAATGATCACTTTGGGTGTAATGACGGATGTGTAAAAAGCATCTGTTAAGGCCAAGTAAGTGAGAAAGAAGTATATGTGAGCAGAGAGTTCAGGGCTGAGGGAGATGGTGATGACAATGAGCAGACTTGCCAGTACAGTGAATAGGAAAATGAACAGAAAGACAAGGAAGAGATTTCTGCAGGTGTGGATTCTGTGTGAGTCCCAAGAGAGCAAATTTAGACCCATTGTTGGGATGCCTGAGGAGATCCATTTAGGAAGTAACATCTTCCAGGGGCCTGAATTGCCTACAAAGGATTAAAGACTAATACTTGTTAATCATGAAAGGATTGTAGTCTGAATTTCTTAGCACAAAACTGGAGCAGTCACTGTAACTGTGGACCATGTCCTTGACATTAGTGCCCCAAGACTTGTTTCCAGAATTTCTTACTTCTTCCGTGATGACTTTTATCTCTTCAGACACCTACTAGCTGTCATCTGTAAAGCAACTCTGGGAGATCATTTGATATGCAGTTTATTGAGAAAATACAGTGTTATGTATATGAGATCTGGATTCTCTTTCTTGTCCCATCTTCATCTGATTTTACTACATTATCTCATTGTCCCAAGTTTCCAAACCCTCCTCTGTGTCTGTGAGGATACAAATTGTAGCTATGAGATGTACCTTGTAGACTGAGAGGTCCTGTAAGCAGGTAACAGTTATTCTTTTTTCCATGAGAATTTAAATTTGAACCTTCACTTCTAACTGTGGAAAGAAAAACATTTTCAATAACTTACTTTCTAAGCAGGCAGTTAGTTAAGGGAAATATATAAATCCTTGGCAACACACCCTACCTGGTAACTCTTGGTACTTATGTACAAGAACACATACGCTATTCAGGTGTGTTTCCTCACAGTGCCTGGCATGGTGTCTACAGGGCCTGAAACCCATCAGGTGATGAGGCATTCTTGGTGAATTGCCATGTTCCATGTGAACTTTCTTTTCAAAGTGAAAAGATTTGTCCTGCTTCCCCAGATCATAAACTTACCAGGAATTCAAGTGCTGATGCCCTCTAGCTCTGTTTATCATAAATCTCTATGAGAAATATAAATTGTATATAAATTATATATCAACTAACAAACAACAAGCACATAAAATCTATTACTTGCACTAGGTACCTATTACTAGTTCATTCAGTCAACAAATATCTTTTGGACAGTTACTAGGCTTATTAGTAGGTGTATTGTGTGCTTGTTTTCACAAAATCATAGCGTGTCCCTGTTAAATGCCTTTAAATTCCTGAGATTTTATTACTAAACAGCATAAATTCATCCATCCATGATATGAATGAATCTTCCCAATCCTTTATGTTTCTGCTACATGCATTCTCACACCTTCTTCTCTCATCTTTCCATAACATCTATCATCCATCATTCCTGGTTACAGGGTGTTTCTGTCATTCAGTCACTAAGTCATTCCTGACTTTTTGTAACCCCGGGGACTATAGCCTTCCAGGCTCCTCTGTCCATAGTTTTTCCCAGGAAAGAATACTGGGGTGAGTTACCATTTCCTCCTCCAGGGGATCTTCCTGACTCAGGGATCAAACTCTTTACTTTGACATTGGTCAGTGGGCTTTTAAACTAATGAGCCACCAGGGGAGCCCAGTTATAGGATACTGCATTACTAATAGAATGAGACATTTGGCGACATAATGCCCTTCCCCCCAAATAAAAGAGGACACATAAATATAGTAAAATACATTCTGTGGAAATTATCTTTTCTTTAAAAGATAAAAATATTTACTTTTTAAATTGTTTTTAATTAATTTATTTTTATTGAAGCATAATTGCTTTTCAGAATTTTGTTGTTTTCTGTCAAATCTCAACATGAATCAGCCATAGGTATACATTATTCAAAGTGAAAACTGCAGGCTTGTGTGGAAACAAAGTACAGTAGCTTCATTGCACTCCTTATGCTGAGTTGAGAACCAACCAACAGGTAAGATAAAGGTATAGCGTATATAAGTTAAGAATGAGATATGATTAATAAGTTATTTAGAAACAATTATAAAGATATAAAAATCAGTTTTTCTACCTCTTAGATAGACAGTATTTTTTTCTAGGAAAAAACAGTAAAGGAAAATATATTTTAAAGAGAAAAATTATTATTTATATCTCTGTTCAACACCATTATTCAGAGCTGTGGAAAATTTAGAAGCTACATGCAATGTTCAATATTAGAAATAGATAAGTAAAATATAATGCATGTATTTTATTAATGTGTAGCAGTTTTTAATTTTCTTAAAATTAATGCAGAATCATAGGAAAATTCTTATGCTGTATTATTAACTTGGGGAAATTTTGGACATGAACTTGAATTATAAAAGTATTCTAATTTAATTATAATTGTTTTATTGTTATAATTTATATATATATCATTTAAAAGACAAAATATTTTTGCTTATACATTGGTAGTATTGCACTTGAGTCTACCTAGAAGTTTTGCATGCTGAAAGAAGCAGTTTAAATCTAACATTGGTGTGAATGAGCACTGGTTATATAATTTTCAAGATCAATTTAAACCTGAGAATCTATGATTATGATTTCCTGGAAAAAAAATATCTCACCTATGCTCATTTCTGACAAAGATTTACAGTCAGGGCCCCAGGAAGCTATTAGTTCACCAAGAGAGAAGTAAAGTTGTAAGCTTAGAAATGTCAACCAGCTCATCTACAATAACTGTCATTGTTGATTTATAGATGGCACCTTTGCATAGGAACTTTCTCTGGAACATTAAATGTTCTACCACATCTCCTGTTTGTAGGCAAATTCTGTGAAGTTTTTCAACTATGATTAATTGGATCCCAGGGGTATTCGCCATTATTAGCAAATTTTCTCAACAAATCAGTTATTTCAGGTAACTTAACTGAAGGCTTCCCTGGAGGTTCAGAAGGTAAAGCATCCTCCTACATTGTGGGAAACCTGGATTCGATCACTGGGTTGGGAAGATCCGCTGGAGGAGGGCATGGCAACCCACTCCAGTAGTCTTTCCTGGAGAATCCCATAGACAGAGGAGCCTGGTGGCCCCAGTCCATGAAATCATAAAGAGTCAAAGATGGCTGAGTGACTAAGCACACAGTCCACAGCTGAACTTCAGAGGACAACTTTTATAGCACTCATCTTTAATTTTGATCTACCCCTTAGGTGTACATGAAGACAAAACACTATGATGAGAACAAAATCCACTAATCATTTATGAATGTTGGTATTTGATAACAAACAAGCTTAATATGGAGCCTAGATATTATCTATTGTAAAAGTTAATCATTTAGGTGGGTAACTATTAGATTTAAATTCTCATTATTATATTTTGTTTTTTAATTGATCTATCATTCACTCAAATTATAACTTGTAGATATCATTTTCACATGTACATTAAGTGATTATATAACCCCTATCATAATATTTGCACTTCACACAAGGTAAAGGGTGCAGTACTTTTTCAAATTGGTTATATTTGCATCATTTCTGGAATTAGATTAACATGGTTGAAAATAATTCTATTCTTCAAGCATATTCAGAAATACTAGAGTGCTTTTATTTCAGTCATTTAAATTTAATATTATAATATCTTTATGAAATAGAAAACATAAGCATTGGCGGACACAATTATTAACAAGGAAACATAAGACAAGGAATCATAATGTCATTTGCAAACTCAAAATAAAAAGCCAGGATACTTATCTTTAAATTACTCTTTTACAACTAAAGCATCATGACAAGTTTAGGTTGCCATCTAATATGAGGTCTATTATAATTATCTACTAAAGTCAATATATACCTATATTTGAAATTATATTGAAAATAAATTTAACTGAATTTCAATTCAGATGTATTCTTACATAAAACCACACTTGCTCACCATGTTCAAGTATGCTTGCATTAATAAGAAGAAAAATGAGTTACACATATCTCTGGATTGGCTCCAGAGAATGTGGTCACCATGAGCAGCATGTCAGTGAAGGAAATAGTTTAAGAAAACTGGTGTGTGTGTGTGTGTGTGTGTGTGTGTGTGTCTGTCTGTGTGTTACTTTGTTGTGTATGACTCTGTAACACCATGGACCAGAACTCTCCAGGCTCCTCTGTCCATGTAATTCTCTAGGCAAGAATACTGGAGCGGGTAGCCATTCCTTTCTCCAGTGGATCATCTTGACCCAGGGATCAAATCTGGGTCCCCTGAATTGCAGGCTTATCTTTACCATATGAGCCACCAGGGAAGCCCATATGTATATAATGTAGAATGAGTTAATCATATTCAGTAAAAATTTTCACTTCAATAAATTAAGAATTAAAGTAATTGACAAAGTCTATAGAGTAAAATTGGTATTCTCTACATTGTGCAATAAACTGAGTGCACAAAGACAGTTATGTAACTTTTCTCTGACTTCAGGGAGATTACAGACCAAGAAGCATAGATCATTAGCCAAAAGTTTATCTCATTGCTTTGAAAAACTACATAAATTTGAAACCTATCTAAGTTACCCAGTCATTTCCAAAGGGCCCACCTCCAAATATTACCACATTAAAAAAGAATTAAGTTATGAACTTTCAGTCTATAGAAACATCTACAACAGAGGAATAAATGCTCAAATACTTGGTATTATTTGATAAGTAGTATCATGTTTGAGAAGCCTTTGAGATAATATAAGAAATCCCCACATAATAGGAATTAAAATCAAGATATGAGTTTTTTCATACAGTGTGATTTGCTAGCAAAAAGCACCCACCACCTCACAACTTGAACTGCTCATGAATCCAGACTGAATAAAGCAGGCAACATAACGTTTTATTTTAAGCCTCATTCAAAGAGAGAGAGGTTTGTATGAATGATGTCTCTGTGAAATAAAGCAATATGTTCTGGCCTCTTTGTTTCCTAGTACTTATTAACAAGAGAGATAAGAATGATATATATTGTCAGCATCTTTCTTAAAAATTCCATCACCCAAAATATCTGCTATTAAACTCTGCAGTTCATGGCTGAAGCTCATGGATTATGGTTTATGCTTAATTTACACATGAAAGGCAGAGCCTAGGTCTCTATGGAAGGCTGTGAAACACTATACACAAACACAGAGATGGGAATATTGAAAAATATCAGTTATTACCAGATATTCTCAACTATCTGGGAAGATTACTGGATGATCTTTATGAAAATGTAACTCCAAACAAACCTGATCCATTTGAGGAGATAATTCAATTGGGAAAATAAGTAAGAGTTGGTTAATTTACATCATTTACAACATATTCATTAAGTTACTTTGATAACTTTTGCCTCCTTAAGATTATCATTTACAATTCTGAAACACCATTCTTTTTTGACATTTAAATGCTAAGCAAAATAATCAAAATAATATTTGCAAAGCATCTTGCAGGTACAAAAATAAGACACATACATAGTTCAATTCAGTTGCTCAGTCGTGTCTGACATTTTGTGACCCATGAACCGCAGCACACCAGTCCTCCCTGTCCATCACCAACTCCTGGAGTCTACCGAAACCTATGTCCATTGATTCAGCGATGCCATCCAACCATCTTACCCCTGTCATCCCCTTCTCCTCCTGCCCTCAATCTTTCCCAGCATCAGAGTCTTTTCAAATGAGTCAGCTCTTCGCATCAGGTGGCCAAAGTATTGGAGTTTCAGCTTCAACATCAATCCTTCCAGTGAACACCCAGGACTGATCTCCTTTAGGATGGACTGGTTGGATCTGCTCGCAATCCAAGAGACTCTCAAGAGTCTTCTCCAACACCACAGTTCAAAAGCATCAATCTTTGGTGCTCAGCTTTCTTTATAGTCCAACTCTCACATCCATACATGACTACTGGAAAAACCATAGCCTTGACTAGACGGACCTTTGTTGCTAGTAAAGTAATGCTCAAAATTCTCCAAGCCAAGCTTCAGCAATACGTGAACTGTGAACTTCCAGACGTTCAAGTTGGTCTTAGAAAAGGCAGAGGAACAAGAGATCAAATAGTCAACATCCACTGGATCATCAAAAAAGCAAGAGAGTTCCAGAAAAACATGTATTCTTCTTAATTGACTATGCCAAAGCCTTTGACTGTGTGGATCACAATAAACTGTGGAAAATTCTGAAGGAGACACACACATAAGACAGCCAAATATTAATATGGCCTATCTGTGTGTGGAGAACAGTTAACACTTTGATGACATATTAATAAGATGATTCTTTAAAATTCATAATCAGTTCTATTAATTCTTAAAATATTACATTATGAGAGAGAAAATGTCCCACTACCTAAAATAAATCCATAGTATTAAATATAGTTTAACTCATTATATAGAACACGAATTTATAGCATTAATATTGACATTTTATATCGAAAACTATGTGTTTTCATAAGAAAATGCAGCGGTCTTAAAAATGTATTTCAAACAGAATATATACTTTGCACTAGAAAAATCATGAAAATCTTGTAGGTATGGATGCATTTTTTTCATGTGAGAGGGTAACAGGCAGGAAGGCCAGGGATCTCCAAACGGAGGAAAAAACAAACCAGCTATACATTTTTTTCTTCTCTATACAAATTTAAAAGGAGGTTTCTCTTAAAATGCTGTGTTGCCATGACACCTGGTTTCACCTGAAGCTAACTACTCTCAAACCTTGAGTTAACCAATACATTTCTTTTTCTTATGGAAATGTTGTCTTAAGCTATGTTAATGTACCCCAGACTCTATCTTCAAGTTGGTTCTGCCAAATGGCCTAACCTACTTACTCAGATATTGTTCCCTAATCTATGTAAATGAAACTATTTGTTGGTAATCTGCCCTTCTACAAGATTCAAGTCAATCGTTTTATGGCCAGGGATGAATTATCTGGTGCCATTCTAAATTCTAAGACATTCCTTTCTTTTCATTAACAGACTGTGAGTGACTATATAACTTACAGCTAAAGACTAGGAGGGGGGTACTCTTTCTGCCCCCTTCTGATGCCTATGTCAGAAGCTTTCTCTATCTCCTTTATACTTTAATAAAACTTTATTACACAAAAGCTCTGAGCGATGTAGCCTCGTCTCTGGCCCCAGATTAAATTCATCTCCTCCAGGCAAAAGCAAAATGTCAGTCCAATCATTTTGTTTCATGAAAGATTAGCTTATTATGTGTTTTACATTCTTTTTATTTACAACTTCATTCTGCCTTGTCACATGGTCAAATATATAAACATATCATTAATTCAGATATAAAAAGCTAATTATTAAAAATAATGAAAGGGGAAAACCTACAATCCAAAACAAACTACTAGACAAGGCTTTATTCAGATTTGAATGAGAAATCAAGTTTAACAGGCAAAGTAAGGTTCAGAAAGCTCAGCACCATGGAACTAGATTTATAAGAAATAGTAAAGGGACTTCTATAAACAAAACAATTTTTTTAAAAAAGGCCACAACTAGCCATGTAAAAATCATAAACAGAAAAATCTCATTGGAAAATTCAAGTGTAGATTAAAGGCAGAGAAGTAGTAGACCAACCACTTATGAAGATAGTAAGAAGTTTACTAGGAAAATTAGAAAATTCATCTATATGTTCATAAGTAGTTAAGGGATATGCAAAACAAAAAGATATAAAAATTCATGATAGTTAAAATACAGTTGAACTTAACAAGTTAAACTATACACAAAATTATTTAATAAATAATTAAATTATTTAATAGATTGTTCTTTGTGACCCCATAAAACATACAGCTCATGGAATTCTCCAGGCCAGAATACTGGAATGGGTTGCCTTTCCCTTCTCCAGGGGATTTTCCCAACCCAGGGATCAAAACCAGGTTTCCTGCATTGCAGGTGGATTCTTTACCAACTGAACTATCAGGGAAGTCCATTTAATAAATACACATAGACAAATGAAGCAACAATCCAAACATAGAAATAAAGGTAGTCATCAAATCACAAAGGCAGATAAGCTAAAAATGAGCTACAAAGACAAGTCAAATACAATTAACAAAATGAAAGAGCTTACATACTTATCAATCATTACTCTAAATATATCTGGTCTAAATGCTCCAAAGACACAGAATAACTGAATGAACACAAAAAGACCTATATATAAGTGGTTTATAAAAGACTCATTAGACATGAAAACACAATATAGAATGAAAGAGTGAGGAAGGAAAAAGATATCCCAAGAAAAGAGAAACAAAAAGAAGGCCAAGGTAGCAATATTTGTAGCAAACAAAATAGACTTTAAGACAAAAGGTAGAGGAAGAGATTACAAAGGATAACCCATAATGAGAAGGAGATCAATATACTGGCCCTGTGAACTAATGTTTCTCATCTGATGAGAATGTGCACTATTCCTGGCCCAGTGTGAGCACCAACCACTCTTATCTCTAATTCATCTGGGTAATTCTTTCCCCAGCTTTAGATAGTTCCCTCATATTCTACCACTGAAGCTGAGGGGAATCCTCTGCAGGTTTCCAGAATTCCTTCCCTCACTCTTTCTCTTTCTCTCTCTCTCTCTCCCACCCCCAGGTCTATAGGTCTATCCTCTGCAGTATTCTACTCTCAGTATTCTAGCTGCCTTTGTATTCTCAGACCCTCAACTTCACTTCTGAACTCAAGCAGTCTACCAGGATCCTCTGACATAACACTTCTTATACCACAACTTGAAAACTGTTAAAGGTGGTAAACTGGAAAAAGCCTACAGATAAACTTGCTTTTTCTACATCTCTGAGTGATCATTGTAAATTGTTCCTGATAGCTAGTATCTTGAAAGTAGTTATTTCACATTTTCTTCTGATTTTTTTAATAACTATACATGACTACTTTTTGAAGATTTATGCATGATTTCAAATTGCTAAAAATAACCAAAATATGTCTTACTTAAGAAAAGGATAAATGAACTGGGATACATCCATAAAATGGAATAATATATACCAGTCAAATAAATGGACTATTGATAGTCCCATTCATACACATAAACCTCAAATACATGATACTAAGAGCAAGAAGTCATATTTAAAGACTGCATGGTAGACATGATATTACATATAGAAAATGCCAAAAAAAAAACTGCACCTAATAAAAGAAATTCAAGAAAATTGTAGGATAAAAATCAACTGACATCAATTAGTTTTGATTGCATGTAGAAACAATGAACTATACAAAAGAAAGAAAAAATAATCTCATTTACAATGGCATCAGAAAGAATAAATTATTAGGAATAAATTTAACAAAGAAGGTAAGCAATTTGTACACTGAAAAAATATGGCATAAGTGAAAGAAATTAAAAAGGTGCAAATAACTGGAAAGATACCACATGTTCATAAATTGGAAGAAAAAATATTGTTAAAATGGACACAGCAGACAAATCATAGACTCAATACAATCCTTATCAAAAGTCCAATGGGTTTTTGTTTGAAATTATTTAATTGAAGTATAATTGATACCAATGCAATTTTTACTAGAAATATAAAAATAATCATAAAATTCATAAGAGCCTGGGCTTCCCTGGTGGCTCAGTGGTAAAGAATCCACCTACCAATGCAGAAGACACAGTTCCATCCCTGAGCCTGGAAGATCCCACATGCCATGGAGCAACCAAGCCCATGTGCCACAGTACTGAGCCTGTGCTTTTGAGACTGGGAGCTGCAAATACTGAGCCCGTGTGCCACAGCTACTGAAGCCTGTACGCCCTAGAGCCCATGTCCTGCAACAAGAGATGTGACAGCAAAGAGAAGCCAGCACTTCATCTAGAGAGTAGCCCCAACTCACCACAAAAGAAAAGCCCATGCAGCAATGAAGACCAAGTACAGCAAAATTAAATAAGTAAATAAAATTATACTAAAGAAAGAGATAGAGATGTTAGACTTGTTCAGTTTCATCAAATGATTGCTACCCAGAGGGATCGGGTGGAGAGGGAGGTGGGAGGGGGGACTCGGATGGGGAATACATGTAAATCCATGGCTAATTCATTTCAATGTATGACAAAAACTACTGTAATGATGTAAAGTAATTAGCC
This sequence comes from Odocoileus virginianus, assembly GCF_023699985.2. Classification (NCBI taxonomy): domain Eukaryota; kingdom Metazoa; phylum Chordata; class Mammalia; order Artiodactyla; family Cervidae; genus Odocoileus; species Odocoileus virginianus. The sequence continues at coordinate 214,677 of NW_027224294.1, forward strand.
TCCAACTAATAAAAATAAATGGAGAAAAAATATATTAATAAATAAATAAATAAATAAATAAATAAAAATTCTTAAGATCCTACTCAGGAGAAAGCAGAATGAAGCTAGAGACATCACAATTCCTTATTCCAAGATACATTCCAAAACTTTACTAGTCAAAATAGTAAGGGGCTGACACAAAAACACACACAAATTAGTGAACAGAATAAAAAGATCAGAAATAAACCCATCCATATATAGCTAACTTACTTTAAAATATGGGTCCAAGAATAGAGTATGGGGAAAGGAAATTCTCTTCAATGTTTTGGGAAAACTGAATATATGCAGAAGAACAAACTCAGGAACTGTGATTTATCTAAACACCCATATTATTTGAAGCATTATTCACAAACCAAGATAGAAAAAACCTAAGAACATGGACAAAGAAATAGAGTATATATAAACAATGCAGAGACATTACTTTGCCAACCAAAGTCCATCTAGTCAAGGTTATGGTTTTCCAGTAGTCACGTATGGATGTGAGAGTTGGACCATAAAGAAAGCTGAGCACCAAAGAATCAATGCTTTTGAACTGTGGTGTTGGAGAAGACTCTTGAGAATCCCTTGGACTGCAAGGAGATCCAACCAGTCAATCCTAAAGGAAATCAGTCCTGAATATTCATTGGAAGGACTGATGCTGAAACTGAAACTCCAATACTTTGGCCACCTTTTCTGAAGAATAGAATCATTTGAAAAAACCCTGATGCTGATGAAGATTGAAGGTGGGAAGAAAAGAAAACAACAGAGGATGAGATGGTTGGATGGCATCACAAACTCAATGGACATGAGTTTGAGTAAACTCTGGGAGTTGGTGATAAACAGGGAAGCCTGGTGTGCTGCAGTCCATGGGGTCACAAAGAGTGAGACATTGACTGAGTGACTGATCTGACTGACTGAAACAATGGAATATTACTGACTCATTAAAGAGGAAGAAATTCAGTCTTTGGAGGTATGAGTGAACCTGGAGGACATAAAAATAAATAAATAAATAAACCAGATACAGAAAGGAAACTACTGTATTATCACACATGTGTAATCTAAAAAAGTCAAATGATGGAAGCAGAAAGTATGCCAGGGCTGAAGGGTGGTATAAATGTGAAGATGTTTCTGAAAGGTTATAAAATTGCAGTTACAAGATGAATAAGACCTAGGATTAATATATAGCACATTGGCTATACTTAATAATATAATAATGTATACTTGGTGCTTCCCAAGTGGCACAGAAGTAAAGGAATCTATTTGCTAGTGCAGGAGACCTGAGATGTCAATCAGATCCTTAGGTCAGGAAGATCTCCTGGAGTAGGAAATGTCAACCCACTCCAGTATTCTTGCCTGGAAGGAAAATCCTATGGATAGAGAATCCTGATGGGCTACAGACCATAGGATAGCAAAGAGTTGGACATGACTGAACAAGTGAAGACAGTATATACTTGAAATTCACTGACAGTAGATTTTATGGGGTCTCACCAAAAGAAAAACAAAAATGATGATTATTTGAGATGATAGCTCTGTTAAGTAAGGTTTATTGTAGTAATTTCACAATGTATATCAAATCATCAATTGTATATATTCTATATAATATTTTAATTTACCAATTATACTTCACTGAGGCAAGAAGGAAAATTTTAAAATATATAATATGTGACTCTATTTATAAAACATTCTGAATGAGATAAAAATATAACTATAGAGATGGATCATTGTCTGCCAGAAACTAGAAGTGAAGGGAGGAAGTGACTCCAAAAGTGAATGAGGAAATATTTACTGTGATGAAATGTTTTGTTTATTAATTATGGTGATTACACAGCTGTACATATTTTTTCACTTGCACAACATAGACTGAAAAGAATGAATGATGCATTGGGAAGATTATGTATATTATGTAAAATGGAAAACAAAACATTTCCTGAACTGAAGCAACAAACACTTGGAAAACACAGTTAATCAAAGAAAATTACTAGATTGCAGTCAGTTCAGTTCAATCGATCAGCCATGTCTGACTCTTTGTGACCCCATGAACTGCAGCATGCCAGGACTGCCTGTCCAACACCAACTCTCGGAGCCTACCCAAACTCATGTCCACTGAGTCAGTGATGCTATCCAACCATCTCATCCTCTGTCATCCCCTTCTCCTTCTGCCCTCAATCTTTCCCAGCATCAGGGGCTTTTCAAATGAGTCAGCTCTTTGCATTAGGTGACCAAAGTATTGGAGTGTCAGCTTCAGCATCAGTCCTTTCAATGAATATTCAGGACTGATTTCCTTTAGGATTGACTGGTTGGATCTCCTTGCAGTCCAAGGGACTCTCAAGAGTCTTCTCCAACACCACAGTTCAAAAGCATCAATTCTTTGGTGCTCAACTTTCTTTATAGTCCAATTCTCACATCCATACATGACTACTGGAAAAACCATAGCTTTGACTAGACGGACCTTTGTTGGCAAAGTAATGTCTCTGCTTTTTAATTTCTGTCTAAGTTGGTCATAGCTTTTCTTCCAAAGAGCAAGTGTCTTTTAATTTCATGGCTGCAGTCACCATCTGCAGTGATTTTGGAGCCCTAGAAAATAAAGTCTCTCACTGTTTCCACTGTTTGCCCATTTATTTGCCATGAAGTGATGCATCCAGGTTCCATGATCTTAGATTTTTGAATGCTGAGTTTTAAGCCAACATTTTCACTCCTCTTTCACTTTCTTCAAGAGGCTCTTTAGTTTTTCTTCACTTTCTGCCATAAGGGTAGTGTCATCTGCATATCTGAGGTTATTGATATTTCTCCGGGCAATCTTGATTCCAGCTTGTGCTTCATCCAGCCTGACATTTTGGATGATTTACTTTTCATAAAATTTAAATAAGCAGTGACAATATACACCCTTGATATACTCCTGTCTTGATTTGGAACCAGTCCGTTGTTGTTAATTTCCTTAGTATATAATTAAATCATTAAGATCAATTTGGAAAATATCAGCAATGGAAATAAAGTGTGATATTCATTAATAAGCTGTACATGAAAATGAATACAAACCACTTTAAACATGTGAATAGATGTCCAAATTCAATTACATATATTTTTATAACTAAAATATGTAAATGAAACACAATTTATTTAATCCGATTTTCAAATACCACAAATGTTTTCTAAGCAGTGTTTTTTAAAATGTGGTCAAAAATTTTTTCAGAATTAGAGCAATGAGTGTGATAAAAGTTCATGGATAGCATTTTAGCAGTAACTACCAACATAAATGATGGTGCTAGTGGTAAAGAACCTGCCTGCCAATGCTGGAGACATAAGAGACACAGGTTCCACCCCTTGGTCAGGAAGATACCCTGGAGAAGTGAGTGGCCACCCACTCTGTATTCTTGCTTGTCTTGCTCCTCCAGGCCCATGTATAGAGGAGCCTGGAGGACTACAGTCCTTAGAGTCTCAAAGATTCAGACATGACTGAACCAACTTATCCTGCATGCAGGAACATAAATTTTGCAGACATATATACCAGGTAAATAAACAATTCCACTTGTAGGATTCACATTTACAAAATATCGAAAAGACTGTATTGCAAAACCTGAAAACGACTTAATACCTAAATTTTAGTGTTTCTTTAAAAAGAAGTTGGACTTCCCTGGTGGCTTAGGTGGTAAAGAATTTGCCTGCAATGTGGGAGACCTGGGTTCAGTCCCTGGGTTAGGAAGATCCCCTGGAGAAGGGAATGGCTACCCAGCCCAGTATTCTGGCTCAGAGAATTTCATGAACCATATAGTCCAGAGGATCACAAAGAGTCAGACACGATCCAGTAAAAAGAAGTTAAGCAGGATTGTGAAACTAGAATGACTTAGATCTATATAGACTGGCATGTCTATATAGAATATATTCCAGAGGCTAAGAAGATAAATACAAAATTTATAGAGCTAAGTGAACACATTCATATATGAAAATATACATTTATTTGCAAAATTATTATTTGAAGAATCTCAGAAACAGTGTACAGTGACTGAAACTGGGGGGACTGAGAGACATTGGGTGTGGAATTGGTAAGAGGTATATTCTACACTATTACAGTGTGCTTGGCTTCTATTTTTAATACTTCTTAAAATACTCATCATATTTAAGTTATTTAAAACTTAAATTATCATATTTAGTTATATGTGTAAACTAAATCAAATTGAATAGATGATGATCTATACAGAATTAAATATTTTAACAAGTACAATAAAGATAATATACAAAATTCTGATGTGAAATAAAATGAACAATGAGAAAGCAATAAAAGCAAAATTTGAAATCAATTTAAAGTTAGAATAACCCTGTAAAAATTTAATTAACTCATTTGCTACATAATTTTAACTGCTCTCTATTGTAAATGGAAACAACTTTCTATTGTAAATGACCCACCTATTTAAACACAGTGGTACACAAAGTGTTACACAGTTTACATATGAGCAAAGAAATTGTCAATGAAAGCATGAATGTATAGTTCATTCCTTATTTATAATTAACTTAATTCCTTGTGAGAGGAGGAAAAATTTAATCAGATTTATGAAGACTTTGATTTTCTGGAAGATTGGTCCTCTTGCTAAGTTACTGAAATCATTATGGTTTATGAACTAATTTGATTTGATCTGCTTTTTTTCTCCAGAGTTTCTTCATAGCATTAGTCATCTCATAATTTCTTAGACTGTAGATTAATGGGTTCAGCATGGGGGTTATGACTGTATAAAACACACTCAATGATTTGTCAATTGGGAAGGTTGTAGCTGGTCTTAAATATGTGAAAATACAGGGAACAAAGAAGCAGACAACCACAGTGATGTGGGAACCACAGGTCTGGAGGGCTTTCTGCCTCCCTTCCTGACTCAGGTTCTTCAGAGAGTGTAGGATGACTCCATAGGAGATGAGTAAGAGCAGAAAGATGATAAAGCAGATCAGTCCTCCATTGGCCAGCACTAAGATGCCAATGACATAAGTGTCAGTACAGACGAGTTTCAGTAAGGGGTACATGTCACATGTAAAGTGATCAATGACATTGGGGCCACAGAATGGGAGCCCATAAACAGTGCTAAGTTGAATTACTGAGTGCAGAAAACCTCCAACCCAGGACACCACCAGCAGCACAACACACACCCTCTGCCTCATGATCACCAAATAATGCAAGGGCTTACAGATGGCCACATAGCGGTCATAGGCCATCACCAGCAGAAGGAAGACCTCTGATCCACCAAAAAAGTGCTCTGTAAACAGCTGAGTCATACAAGATTCAAAAGTTATGATATTTACCCCAAAGAGCAAGTCTGAAATCAGTCTGGGGGTTATAGAAGAAGAATAAGCAGCATCCATAAATGATAAGCTGGCAAGAAAAAAATACAGTGGTGAGTTCAGGGTCTTACTGACAGTTATTGTCACAATAATGAGCAGGTTGCCCACCACTGTCAAAATGTAGAAAAGCAAGAACATAACAAAAAGAATTTTTTGCTCCTTTGGATTCTGTGTGAGGCCCAGGAGGACAAAGTAAGTTACATTACTTCTTGGTCCCATCTATTCTGGACAGGAGCTGACTTCAAGTATTAGAAGCAGCTTACCTACAAAACAAAGGGGGAAGGTTTTAAATGTACTAAAATCCTGTCTTCTATTTATCCTTTCAATTAAAAATGTGTTTACAGAATCTGCTTGTGTCCAGTGGATCATAGACATTGTGATGCCCAGGTTGAATCACTCATAATTTCTTAGACTCAGTGATGTGACACAGAATGAGGAATCAGAAAATTGCAGACACACATAATAGGTGCCATGATGAAGATACTCTCATAATGCTAAATATCACAGAGTAGAAATACATCAATCAGACTAAAATCAGCGATGTCTTCCCAGAAGAAGCAGTGACTTAGCTGGGGTTTAAAGGGAAAGTAAAATAACGAAAAAAGATGGGAAAGGAATTCCAGGAAAAGTATATCATTTATAAAGACACAAAAGTATAACACTAGAAACACACTTAAGCTAACATATTCCTTGTGAGTTGATCAACTATGAATATAAAGTCACTATCTAGAATTGTCTCAAAACTACCTGAGACTTCTTTCTTAGAGTTTCTAGCTAGATATTCCTCCTAAACAAGGAATACTGAGGCAGTCCAATTTTGTGTCTCCAGCTCCTATCTCTATCCTCATTTTAACATAAGCAGCACTTTCAATTTTGAATATTTATGGTTAGACATCAATTTAGTACATATAACGCAAAATTTTCTACAATATAAAAGATGTCCCCCATCTTGCTAAAAGTGATCACCCTTCAGTGTGATTGTTCAGGCAAAGCTTTGCACAGTGTTATCATTCTCTTTTGCTCTCATATTATTTACTGATAACTATATCAAATATAGTTGATTATACTTTCAAAATATATCACATATGTGATCATTCCCTTCCCCTCATTTTTCCTGGTCCAGAACAGTAACCTCCTGCCACTTTTTTCCATTTTTTTTGTAGGGGAGGGGTGATAGGGAGGGTTGTCCACCAATCTGTTCTCTTGAGGCAACTCAAATTATATTCTTTAAATCTTGCTCCAGTTATATCACTCAACTGCTCAAAATTCTTATTCTATTAAATTTATGTATAACAATTAATACTTACAGTAACAAATCCATAATCACATTTTCCCAGTTGATGAAGCTAAGGCTAAGAATACTCCTTTAATTTTCCTAAGGGGACACATTTCTACGTGATAAAACAAGAATTGGAAACTGAGTTTGATATGTTTCAAAACAGCTTAAATTCTTGCATAATAAAGTCCATAATTGTGAATCACGTTTCCCAACACTTACTGTTATTCTTACCTTGCTGGAGAGTATTGAAAACCAGAAGAAAAAGTTTTTAAATCATTCCTAAAGACCTTGATCTTTTTCTTTAATCCAATATGACAAAAGAGGACAAAAGGTTGCAATATTACCTGAGGATATGTTTGATTGCATTCAGCTGTCTGTTCATTTCTTCCATGGATTCTTCTATTTATTCAGAAGAATGTTTTTATTTGCACTTTAGATTGTTTAAAAGAAATTCCACAGTACCCAAAAAATAAAAGTTTACCATGTTAAGATAATTTGTCAGAAAGCTATGCAAATTCTAGGTTTATATAGAAAGAACAGCAAGGTATTTCCAGGAAAATTTATTTCTAATAAATTTTTTCTTAACTTCAAGATAGAAAAATTTCAGTGAACTGCTTAACACTTCTCACTCTGTCACACTGGTACAGCCAAACTATTTGACTTAAGATTTTGAGAAAAAATTCTTCTGCTGTCCTCCATATATTTTAGTGCAATGTTTTAAGCCTAAAAAAGGACCTCCTGAAACTTTTACATCAATTCCTGAAAGAACATCATCTATTTTCCCAAAAGAGACAAAGATCACTTTTATCCCTTCTAACCACATTTAACATAATGTCTTAGAACTGGAATGTATCCAATATTGTTTATTTTTTAATTAAATTCACTGGGACTTTCCATTAAATTTTAAAAGTACATCTGTATGTAAAGATGCATGCTGTGCAGTTGTGTCTGGCTTCTTTGTGACCCAATGGACTCCTCCTTCCATGGGGATTCTCTGGCAAGAATACTGGAGTGGGTTGGCATGCCCTCCTCCAGGGGATCTTCCCACCAAGGATCGAACCCAGATCTCCCGCATTGCAAGCAGATTCTTTACCATCTGAGCCACCAGGGGAGCCCCTATACAAAGATACTACTAAACAAAAGACAGATATTTAGGGTGGAGTAGCAAAGGTGGTACAATAGAAAGACCCTGGATTCATGTCCTCCCATGGGAACATTGAAATTCCGACTATTTACAGAGTGACCATTTTTGAGAATGACCTGATGAGTGGCAGAAAATTTCCACTATTAATAAAGATGTAAAAGGGTCATTGCAGGTTAGGTAGGAGTGGCAAATATAGTGTATAGGCAACTCCCATATCTTGGGTAGACAATACAAAAATGAGAGTATAATCCAGTTGAAGAGGCTCCCCAAAGGAGCAAAGAGGTCTGAGCCCCATATTAAGCTACTCATACCAGAGGTCCTGCACTAAGAAGATGAGCCCAAAACATTTGACATTGAAAGCCAGTGGGGTTAACTTTGGTGAGAACCAGAGGCCTTGGGAAATAGAGACTCCAGATTTAAAGGTCACACAGAGACGAGACCTCTTTCAGAAATAGCTATTTTGAATGGAGACTGAGTCAGGTGTACTTGAAGACCTTCCCAGAGGGCTAAGAGGAATTTGGGATTCATATTGGGGGTATAGATGTTGGCAGCACCAATTTGGGAGAGGTAGCCCATCAAAAGAACACTGCTAATGGTAAACACCATATGGAGAGCCTCCCTCTGTCTTTTTAGTGGTGGACGCCAGGCCCAGCCAGCAGTCAGGCAAAACAAACCTTAGGAAGCTCCAGGCCAAGCAGCCGGCTGGGCAAGAACATAGCTATGAGCCAACAGGCTGGCTATCAGAGGACTCCTTGAACCCCTAGCTGAGATGAGACCCAAGAACAGACACCAGTTAGCGAGCACCAGGACCATCCTCATCCACCAGGGTACCAACCTGGGACAATGTGGGCTCCTCTCTGTCCATCTGTGAGTCAAAACCAGATGAGGACCCCTAGGCCCAGATAGATTGTCTAGGACACTGCTCCACTCACCAATGATTTGGTGACAGCCACAGAAGGCAATGTGTCATGTCCATGAATGTAGGGTATATTCATGATGATGAAAAATTCTGCATATTGATAAATGATGGTGATTACACAACTGTCTGTATTTTGTTAAAACCTTCAGGATGTAGACTAAAATTATGGATGATGTACTGTGAAAAATATGTACTATGTAAAGATGAAAAACAAAAATATGCCTTATATTGAAATAACAGACACTTAGCATAATTAAAGTCGATACTATTTATAATATCATCTAAAAATAAAAATGACTACATTTACAATGAAACAAACTAGATCTATATGAACATAAAAGAAGGCTTAAGTGAAAAGACAGATCCAGTACGTCAGTAAGAATTCTCAATTCTTCAAAGACAAAAAAATTTGTAAAGCAATTCTCATAGAAAACACTAACTAAATTTAGTTTTCCTTAGATTGGCTTATTGAAATTCAATTTTAAAATATAAACATGCAAGAGTAGACATAGTTTTGTTAAAGAATAGCAATGAGAAGTCTTAAGCTAATTTGGTATCAAAGTATATTTTAAATCAAATCAATTACATCATGTTAAATAGCACATGAATAAAGAGATTAATGGATAATAATAGTAAGTTGAATTGGATCCAAACACATATTCAATTTTAGACTGTAAAGTTGGGATATCAAAGACATGGGGAAAATACTTATGCATTAATAAATATAGCCATCCTCAAAAATAATTAAAATTTGGTCACTATTTAACTCCTTATATAAAATTAATGTGTAGATGATTCAAAAATTGAAATGAAAAACATAGAACAACAAAAAGACTTCACAAATTGTGTTGAAAACTGTGGAACAATATTTTGGTAACATTGAAACAGGAACACTATTTCTAAGCAATGCATAAAATCCAAAGAAAATATTGATAGATTTGACTATGCAAATGTGAAAATATTTCTAGAGGACCAAAATATCCTGCACAGTATAAATGCATTAAGAATAATCACAAGATAGAAATGCAATAATTACAAATACATGGTAAAATATATAATTTCTTTAATATATAATTAAATTGTAAAAATCAGTATGGAAAATATCAGCAGTCAAATAAAATATATAATATTCATTAATAAGCAATTGATGAAAAAAAGAAATAACTTTAAACAGTTAAAGAGATGCCAAAATTCAATTATATTTACATATTTATGATTAAAATATACAAGTGAAACATACTCCTTTAATCAGATGTGAGTATTTGCATGTATGCTCAGTCATGTCCTACTCTTTGCAACCCCATGGATTGCAGCCCTCCAGGCTCCTCTGTTCCTGGTATTTTTCCAGGCTAGAGTACTGGAGTGGGTTGCCATTTCCTCCTCCAGGGGATCTCCCCAGCCCAAGAAGCAAACCTATGTCTCCTGTATCTTCTGCTTTGAAAGGCAGATCCTTTATCACTGAGCCACTTGGGAACCCAATCAGATGTCAGATACACACAAGTTTATGAAGCCCTGGTTGTTCAGAGTGTGGTAAAATGTATTTTGTAGAATTAGAGGAGTGGTGGGTTTGGTATAACCATGTGGGTGACATTTTGGCAATAACTATGAGCATCAGTGTTTTGAATACATATGCCAAATGAACTAGCAATTCCACTTCTAGGATGCATACTTACAAAATCTCAAAAAGATTACATTGTAGAGTTATACATCACAGAAAAAGATGGAAAAAACCTGAAGATTACTAGATACCTAGATTTCAGTGTTTTTTTTATGAAGAAGTTAAGCAGTACAATGAAAGTAGAGTGAGCTAGCTCTGCATCATCTGCTATGTAAAGATCTTCAGGAGGGTCAGAAGTAAAATAGGCAATTTATACACAGAGACATGAACACACACACATATGAAATCATGTTTGCATTTGTACTATTATTTGTTGAAGAATCTCAGGAGTGACTAGAGTAGTATAGTTACTAGATCTGAAAGACTTTGGTGTGGCAAGTATAGGATTTTATTTTGCACTATTCCATTTTCATGAATTCTAAAGTTTCTCATTATACATCATACTTTAAATTTTATTTTAAAACTTAATATATGACATTAAAATTTCATCAGTAAAGCAAATGAAATTGAATACAGAGAGCAGCTTACATATAAATATTTTAATCAGAATAATAAGAAAAGATACAAGATTTTGACATAAAATCAAACTAAGAATATGAAAGTAAATACAAAAATTGCTTTAAAAATTAGTGTAATTCCATAAAATTTTATTATCTAATTAATTATAAGTTCTTTACTGACTACCTACTATGATTTTCTAGGTTCAGTGATAAACCATTCATCATATAGTTTACATTCTAGTAGGGAAACTGTCACAGAGGGCATGAACATATAGTTCATTCTTTAATTATAATTAACTTAATTGTTTGAGAAAAAAAAGAAAATTTGCATCAGATTCATGAAGACTTACATTCTGAGGACTGGCTGTAATGTTAATTTTTCATGATGAATAATACATTTATTTAATACTTGATCTACCTTTTTTTCTCCAAAGCTTCTTCATATCATTTGTCATCTCAGAATCTCTTAGACTGTAGATTAATGGATTCAGCATAGGGGTTATGATTGTATAAGACACACTTAGTGATTTGTCAATAGAGAAGGTGGTAGAGTGTCTTGCATATATGAAAATATAGAGAACAAAGAAGCAGACAACCACAGCGATGTGGGAGCCACAGGTCTGGAGGGCTTTCTGCCTCCCTTCCTGACTCAGGTTCTTCAGAGAGTGCAGGATGACTCCATAGGAGACGAGTAAGAGCAGAAACACAACAGTGCAGATCAGTCCTCCACTGGCCACACTAAGATGCCAATGACAAAGGTGTCAGTACAGACGAGTTTCAATAAATGGTACATGTCACACACAAAGTGATTGATGACATTGGGGCTGAGAGGGTAACAGGCAGGAAGGCCAGGGGTCTCCAAACAGAGGAAATAGGCTGCAAGTGCCAGACATTTTTATCTCTCTTAAGCGGCAGGAGGAAACAAACCAAGATTTTTTTTTTTTCCTTCTCTATACAAATTTAAAAGGAGGTTTCTCTTAAAATGCTGTGTTGCCATGACACCTGGTTTCACCTGAAGCTAACTATTCTCAAACCTTGAGTTAACCAATACATTTTTTCTTATGGAAATGTTTGTCTTAAGCTATGTTAATGTACCCCAGACTCTGTCTTCAAGTTGGTTCCACCAAATGGCTCAAACTACTTGACAAACCAGTATGTTATACTCAGATATTGTTCCCCTAATCTATGTAAACAAAACTATTTGTGTGGTAATCTGCCCTTCTACAAGATTCAAGTCAATCGTTTTATGGCCTGGGATGAATTATCTGGTGCCATTCTGAATTTTAAGACATTCCTTTCTTTTCATTAACAGACTGTGAGTGACTATATAACATCCAGCTGAAGACTAGCAGGGGGGTACTCTTTCTGCCCCCTTCTGATGCCTATGTCAGAAGCTTTCTCTATCTCCTTTATACTTTAATAAAACTTTATTACACAAAAGCTCTGAGTGATCCAGCCTCATCTCTGGCCCTGGATTGAATTTGTCTCCTCCAGAGGCCAAGAATCCCAGCATCTTATCATTCAGCAACAACCTTTCAGGGCCACAGAATGGGAGCCTGTAAATAGTGCTATAGTAAAATGAATTACTGAGTGCAGAAAACCTCCAGTGCAGGACAGCACCAACAGAACAGTACACACCCTCTGCCTCATGATCACCAGATAATGCAACAGCATACAGATGGCCACATAGCGGTCATAGGCCATTGCTAAAAGAAGAAAGACCTCTAATCCACCAGAAATGTATTGTATAAACAGCTGAATCATGCAGTATTCAAAGGATATGATATTTTCCCCAAAGAAAAAGTCTGATCTGGGTGTAATACAAGAGGAATAAGTGACATCCATAAATGATAAGCAAGCAAGAAAAAAAATACATTGGTGAGTTCAGGGTCTTACTGAAAGTTATAGTCACAATAATGAGCAAGTTGCCCACCACCATCAAAATGTAGAAGAGCAAGAACATAATAAAAAGGACTTTTTGCTCCTTTAGATCCTGTGTGAGGCCCAGAAGAACAAAGCAAGTTACGTTGATCCTTGGTTCCATCTATTCTGGACAGCAGATGACCTCACATATTATGAAGCAGTTTACCTAGAAATCAAGGGGGGAAGCTTTTAAAACTGACTTAAAATTTGCTTTCTATTTATACATTCAAATGAAAGAAAGTGTATGGAATATCTATTTGTGTACAGTAGGTCATACACAACATTGTGATACCCTAGTTGATTAAGTCATAATTCCCTACACTCAATGATAAGTATAAGAAAATTCCAGGTAAGTTTCTAAAGTGCTATGAGAATACTGACACAATGCTAAGTATCACAGTGTAAAAATATCACAATTAAACTGGAACCAGAGAATTCTTTCCAGGAATAGCAGTGCTTTATTGAGTTTTAAAGGAAAAGCTAAAGGACAGGAAAAGATTGGAAGAGAATTGTATGTAAATTTTTAAAATACCATTTATAAAGTCAATATGGATAATACTTGAGACTAGTTAAACTGATATACATATTCCCTGTGGATAGATGAGTCTATGAAGAGAGGGTCACTGTCCTGGATTGTGTTAGGATTTACTGAGAAGTCTTTCTGTGTGTCTATATTTTGATGTCTCCAGTTTCCTGCTCTATATATGCTGATGTCATCCAATGTTGTGTCTCCAGCCCCTCCCTCCACCCTTTTGTTGACATTTGTATGAGCAATATCTCCAACTTTGGATATCTGGATCTGGATATCTATTTGTATACATTACAAAACTTTTTGAAGATTTTCCTCATTATTGGTACCTCCTTCAAAAAATCTCACAGTGCTCATCACTCCCTTTTTGCACTCATATTAGAACTTTTTTCCTTTAACAAATCCTGTTGTTTCTACTTTCACATTGTATCACAAATTTGATCATTTCCTATCTCCCCATTTCCTTTCTAGGCCACAGCACTAGCTTCCTGCCAAATGGCTTCCTGCCACTTTTATTCTGCCCTCTAACAACTTGTTTTCCTGAAACAGCTCAAATTACACTCTTTACGTCTTGTTCTGATTGTATCACTCAACTGCTCAAAATAGTTTTAGTGTATTCAAATCATGTTCTTACAATTTAATGTATCATAATTAGTATTTATAATAACAAGTAATATAATTACTTATTACCTTTCCATAACTGATGAAAATGAGGTTCATAATATTTCATTAATTTTCTCAAGAGCACACATTTTTGAGTGATAAAACTAGAATCAGAACCTAAGTTTGATATATTTCAAAGTGATTTAGTTCCTTACATAGTAAAGAAAGTCACACAATTGTGAACCCTGGTTCCCACTATTCACTACTAATCTTACCTTGTGGAAGCTGTTTCATAATCTGAAGAAAGACTTTTTAAGTTACTCATAGAATCCTGGAATTCTTGCAACCAGTATGGCAACATAGATTGAAAGCCTGCATTATTACATGAAGAATATTTTATTTTTATTCATCTGGTCACTTATTCCATGGAGTTTTCAGATTATTTGAAATAGTTTTATTTTCATTAGAAATAGTTTAAAAGATATTTCACAGTTCACATGAAATAACAAAAGTTTACCTTATTAGGAAAATTGATCCAAAAGACAAGCAAACCCTAGGTTTACATAGAAAGATGGAAGCTATCCATTTCCAGCGAAATTTGTCATAAGTAACTACTTTTCCTATTAACTTCAAAATTAAAAAAAGGTACCACTCAATTCTTTAGCCCCATGTGATTCTATCATGTTAGTGGAGCCAGACTAGTTGACTTGCAATTTTGAGACACTTCCTTGTGTCACTGCCACTGTTGTTGTTTTTATGTATTGCTTTAAGTCTATAAAGGATCCTCCTGAGATATTTATATCAGTTCTTAAAAGACTATCGACTTTTTTTCCTCAATACAATCAAAGAACACTGGACTTTTTATCCCTTCTAGCCATTCATTTATCGTTGTCTTAGATTTGGAATGTGTCCAAGACTGATTCTTGCTTAATTAAATTCAGCTGGGATTTTCCACTAAACTTTAATAATGCATTTGTATGTAAAGATACTATTGGACCACATCACAGAATTAATTAGTGTCAGAAACATGAAACATGGAGAAAACAGAAAAGTTTGAGAACCATATTAAGACTATTGTCAGTCAAGAACAAAATATAGACCCAATCATTTTGTTTCAGTGAAGATTAATTCATCATGTATTTCCCCTCTTGCTACAGATAAATTTTCTCTCTTTTTATTGAGAGCTCAATTTATACTGCCTTGATGTTTGATCAAATATATAAAAATTTTATCACCAAATCAGGTATAATAACTAATTTTACCCCATTATTAACTTACTTTTAATATAGAATACCTACATTTTACACAAACTATGCTATGGGTAAAGACACAGCAATTAATAAAACAGGAGAAAATAGCATGTAAAATTTCCTTCCTGCATGGATCCTATATTCTTAAGATGGAGTACCGTAATAGAAACAAGAGGGAGGATTCTACTGTGGGTAGTATAATCAACAAAGACCTCTCCTAAAAGGTGATGTTGAAACTGAGATTGAAAGGATAGGAACTGGCTGCCATCAGAAGCACTGTTAAAGACAGCAAAATAAAGTAAAATTATCTAACTTCAGAGATGACCTGGTCTACAAGTAGAAAAATGTAAAATATTAACAAGAATATTTATTTCAATGTTAGGTTACAAAGGGAGTGATTTCTCATGTCATTCAATGGGTAAAGATTCTGTCTGCAACACAAGAGACATAGGAGATATGGGTTCAATCCCTGGGTCAGGAAGATCCCCTGGAGAAGAAATGCAACCCTCTCCAATATTTCTTGCCTGAAAAATCCCCTGGAAAGAGGAGCCTATTGGGCTATAGTCTGAAAGGTCAAAAAAGATTGGACAGGACTTAGCTAACATAGCTAAGCTCATGTTACAAAGTAGTGGTGAGAATGTGCACTCATGTCTTGACCCAGATTTTAAAGAAAAAGTTTTTAATCTTTTATTGTGATCTGAGTTGTGGATATGTCATACACCACTTTTATTACATTCAGGTATATTCCTACCATTTTTGAGAGTTTCTTTTTACTATGAAAAGATGTTGATTTTTTATGCAATCAATGAGCAACATAAAAAGGAAATTAAGAATAAAATTCCCCTTGAAATAGCATGAAAAAGAATAACATATTTGAGTAAACTTAGGCAAGGAAGCAAAAAGTCTCATACACTGAAAAGTACAAAACACTGCTGAAAGATATTCGAGAAGAAATACATAAATGGCAAGATATTCATGAGCTAGAATATTTAATATTATTAAGATGTCAATAATACCTAAAATAGGTTTTCCCAGGTGGTGATAGTGGTAAAGAAACCACCTGCCAATGTAGGAGGCATAAGGGACATGGTTCGATCCCTGGGTCTGGAAGATTCCCTGGGAGAGGGCATGGCAACCCACTCCAGTATTCTTGCCTGGAGAATCCCCATGGACAGAGGAGCCTAGTGGGCTAGAGTCAGTGGGGTTGCAAAGAGTCGGACACACTGAAATGACTTAGCACACATGCACATTACTTAAAATAAGCTACAAAAAATAATAGTAATAATCTACATATTCAGTGAAATCTGTATCAAAATCTGAAAGAAAAAAAAAAAAACATTTTTTGCAAGCATAGAAAATTCCAACTAAAAATTTATATGGAATTTCAAGTGATTCCAAACATGTAAAACTCTTATACTTCCTGTTTCTAAAACACAATTTAAAGCTATGGTAATCAAAAAAATGTGCTACTGGAGTATAAAGGCATAGGCAGGCTACAGCCCATGGGGTTGCAGAGTCAGACACAACTGAGTGACTGTTCTCACACACCTACACATTTGTGTATAGACAACCATAAAGAGAGACAAGGTGGCATGGCCAAGATAGTATTGTAGAAAGACTGTGAGCTCATGTCTTCACATGAGAACACCAAAATTACAACCATTTACAGAACAGCTTTTGATGAGAATGACCTGAAGACCAACAGAAAAGACCCTCTATTACTAAAAATATAAGGAAGAAACCACAACAAACAGGGAGGAATCGCTTATACAGGGTATAGTCTGGTCCCATACTATGGGTAGGCAACAATCAAACAAGAGGATCATCCAGTTACAGAGGTTCTTCCAAAGGAGCAATGGGATGTGAGCTTCACATCAAGCTACGGTGACCAGGGGTCCTGCACTAAGAATATGAGGCCCGCAAATGTTTGGCTTTTAAAGTCAGTGGGATATCTCTTGGGATGAGTCAGAGGCCTTGAGAAATAAAGGCTCTAGTTCTAAATGTCACACACAGTAAAACCCATGATAGAAGAGTCATTTGAAAGAAGACTGAGTCAGACACACCTGTTGATCTTGGAGAGCATGCCAGAGAGTTAAGAAGAAATTGGGACTCTCCTTGGGGACATAGATGCAAGGCATCAGCCATTTCAGACAGCTGTCGAAAGGCAAGGACCCTGATGCTGGCAAGGACCATATTGGAATCCTCCCTCTAGCTTTTCAGTAGTGGGATTCAGCACTACACAAGACAAGGTAGCACAAATCTTGAGAAACCCCAAGTCAAACAGCTAACTGGGAAAGGCACAGCCCCATCCACAATCAGGCTGGCTGCAGTAGATCCCTTTAGCATCCACCTGACCTATGACTCAGGCCTCTCCATCAGTTGGTCAGCACTAACCCCAGGACCAGGCTCCCACTCCAAGAACAGTAGTGGTACCAGTCCCAAGGCAACTTGGACCTAGTCTCCACGCACCTTTGCACCAACATTAGCAACAGGACCCAGTTCCATCCACTAATGGGTTGGCACTAGCCCCAGGACCCGTTGGTTCCTAGCCCTGAACATTGCCACATGGACACCAGTCCTAGGACCAGAGTGGCCTATCAGCTGGTTATGTCCCAATGCAGCCACTCACCGGTGAGACAGCATCAGCCCCAGGATCCCCTGAGCACTGTCTGGGAGCTGACACCAGCTCTGGATCCCTGTTCTAAAGCTAGAGACCCCAGACGTGGTTCAGCTCAGCAGTGGGCTGGTAGCAACCTTGGGGCCTGGCCTGAGTAGGCCTTGGGTTTCATCCACTGGGCCACAGCCCTATTAAATAACAGCCGACACTTGCTTCAGGAGCACCATGATTCTACAGCCAGCCTTTTTAAGACCCAGTCTACCCTCCAGCATACCAGTACCACACCAGTACAACTTGGTTCCAGTATGATACAGGGTCCAGTCCAACACACACTGAGGCCCTGAGCCAGCCTACCTGGAACTGGACTCTGCCCAGAAGTCGGCAAGAACAAACCTGAGGCTCCGTGGCCAGTTTCCTTCCAACCCACACTACACACCATGGGCCTGAACTAAGACTGGGATTGCTTGGTTAAGCAACCAACAGTGCCAGTACCTGGTTCATCCACCAGCAGTGGAGAAACACTGGACAAGGCATGTCTATTCAAACAGTGGGAACTGGGACCACCCATGGTGTTCCCTCAATAGTGAGCCCACAACAAGACTGGATCGTGAAGCACATAATGGACATTGCTGGAGCATATACCTCTGGTGACCAGAGGGGAGTGGGCTTATGGAACATTTTCTACATAAGGAACGTTTTCTACATAAGAGGAAGAAGTTGAAAGTTTTCATAGAATTGGCTGATATAAAGATTAACCAAACAGAGATGAATACAATAATTGAAATACACACACACACACACACACACACACACACTACAAAGAATCAACAGTAGATCATATGATACGGAGGAGTGGATCAGTGAGCTGAAACACAGAGTAACTCGAATCAATAATGTTGAATATAAAAAAATAAGACCCAGAGGAATTTAGTGGAAGAGGGAGGTGGGAGGGGGGATCAGGATGGGGAATACATGTAACTCCATGGCTGATTCATGTCAATGTATGACAAAACCCACTACAATATTGTAAAGTAATTAGCCTCCAACTAATAAAAATAAATGAGAAAAGAAAAATAAATGAATAAATAAAATGAGGACTGTTTAAGAGACCTCTAGGCGGCATCAAGTATTATAATATTCACATTATAGAGGTCCCACAAGGAAGAGAGAGAGAGTAAAGGGCAGAGAACATAGTTGAAGACATAGAAGCTAATCTTTTCCCTAACCTGGGAAAAGAGAAAGACAAGAATATCTAGATAGCATAGAGAGCCCCAGGTAGGATTAAATCGAAGATGATGCTAAGAAGTTTTGTGATTATAGTGAAGAAATTTAAAGGTAAAGTTAGAATACTTAATAAAGCATGAGAAAATGAACAAGTGAGAGCAAAAGTTTCATAAACAAAGAAAAGCTCAAGATGTTCAGCACAGCATAACTGGCTTTACAAAAATAAATAAATAAATAAATAAATAAAATAAAGGAACTTCTACAACCAAAAAAGGAAAGATCATAACTAGAAATATAAACATCATGAACAGAAAGATATTATTGGAAGAGGAAAAATAGGTTATAGGTAGTAGTTAAAAAAAAAACATAAAACTAGTAAGAAAGTTAGCAGAAGAAAGTAGCAAAACTATCTAGCAATATATACACAGTAAGTAGTTAACCATACCACCCGACCTGCCTCTTGAGAAATCTGTATGCAGGTCATGAAGCAACAGTTAGAACCAGACATGGAACAGACTAGTTCCTAATAGGGAAAGGAGTATGTCAAGGCTGTATATTGTCACTTTGCTTATTTAACTTATATGCAGAGTACATCATGAGAAACTCTGGGCAGGATGAAGCACAAGCTGGAATCAAGATTGCTGAGAGAAATATCAATAACTTCAGATATGCAGATTACACCACCCTTATGGCAGACTGTTAAGAAGAACTAGAGAACCTCTTGATGAAAGTGAAAGAGGAGAGTGAAAAAGTTGGCTTAAAGCTCAACATTCAGAAAAATAAGATCATGGCATCCAGTCCCATCACTTCATGGCATACAGATAGGGAAAAAGTGGAAACAGTGGCTGACTTTATATTTTGGGGGTTCAAAGTCACTGCAGATGGTGATTGGAGCCATGATATTAAAAGATGCTTACTCCTTGGGAGGAAAGCTGTGACCAACCTAATCAGCATATTAAAAAGCAGAGACATTACTTTGCCAACAAAGGTCTGTCTAGTCAAGGTTATGGTTTTTCCAGTGGTCATGTATGAATGATAGGAAAGATTGAAGGTGGGAGAAGGGGATGACAATGAGTTGATTGGATCACATCACCAACTGAATGGACATGAGTTTGTATAAATTCCAGGATTGGTGATGGACAGGGAGGCCAGGCCTGCTGCAGTCCATGGGGTCGTATGGAGTCAGACATGACTGAGTGACTGAAATGAACTGAATTGAAGTAGTTAAAGGATGTTGTTGTTCAGTTCCTAAGTCAGGTCTGACTCTTTGTTAACCCATGAACTGTAGCACTCCAGGCCTCTCCGTCCTTCACTATATCCCCGAATTTGCTCAGTCTCATTTCCATTGAGTCAGTGGTGCCATCCAACCATCTTATCCTCTGTCATCCCCTTCTCCTCCTGCCCTCAACCCTTCCCAGCATCAGGGTCTTTTCCAATGAATCGGTTCTTCACATCAGGTGGACAAAGTATTGGAGCTTCAGTTTCAGCATCAGTCTTTCCAGTGAATATTCAGGGTTGATTTCCTTTACTGTTTTGGTCTCATTTCTGTCCAAGGGACTCTCAAGAGTCTTCTCCAACACCACAATTCAAAAGCATCAATTCTTGGGTGCTCAGCCTTCTTTAAGGGCCAACTCTCACTCCATACATGACTACTGGAAAAACCATAGCTTTGACTCTTAAGAATATTTGTTAGAAAAGTGATGGCTCTGCTTTTTCATACACTCTCTAGCTTTGTCATAGCTTTCCTTCCAATGAGCAAGCTTCTTCTAGTTTCATGGCTGCAGTCACCATCTGCAGTGATCTTAGAGCCCAAGAATGAATGAAATGAAATGAAATCTGTCATGCTTTCACTTTTCCCCTTTCTGTTTGCAATGAAGTGATGGGACTAGATGCCATGATCTGAGTTTTGTTTTTTGTTTGTTTGTTTGTTTTGTTTTTAATGTTGAAATTAAAGCAAGGGTTTTCATTCTCTTATTTCACCCTTATCAAAAGGCTCCTTAGTTGAAGGATATGCAAAATAATGATACAAATATGAAATCAAAAGAAAAAGTAAAATGGTGAAGGAGGATGAAAAATTTAGGCTTATTAAAATGTGTTTCAACTTAAAAGATCAGCAATTTAAAGTAATCAGGCATACATACATTACCACATGTAAACTTCATGGTAATCACAAAAAAAAGTCTCAACAGCTACACACGCTCATAAAAGAAAAGACAAAGTAACCCAAAGAGATAGTCATCAGGGACTTCCTTGGTGGTCCAGTGGTTAAGAATCTGCCTTGTAATGTAAGGGACATGGTTTTTTACCCCTGGTCTGGAAACTAAGATCTCACCTGCCAAGGAGCAAATGAGCCACAACTAGAAGAGCTGTGCACCTCACAATAGAAGATCTTGCATGAGGTGACAGAGATCCTGTGTACCACAACTAAGACCCAACACAATCAAATAAATCAATAATTTCTTAAAAAAAAAAAGACAGCCATCAAATCATAAGGGAAGAAAGTAAACAAAGAATAAAGGAACAAGATGAACTACATAGATTAAATAATATCTACAAGTTTCTCATTCAGTGTGTTCCTATTTAAAATCCAAAACTTCCTCAGAGAGAGCAGAGCATAGTGTCAAATAATGGTTGCTCCAGAGCTGCACTGTCTGTGTTGGAATCCCAACATCACCACTTGCGATCTAGGGGACCTTGGGCAATTAAATACATTTCTCAGTTTCTTCATTATTGAAATGGGGAAGCCAATAGTGCCTGCCTCTTAGGGTTATTTCTGTATTTTGCAAGTAAATTACCTAAAATTCTCATTGGCATTTCCTAAAGGTCAATAAATAGTGGTGATTATCAATGTTTGGGAATGCTTCACATGAACACTGCAACAAATTTCGTCAATTTGATAATTGTTATAAATCCAGTCAAGGATACGAAAGAATATTATGCCTATAACTCATGGGTCTCTATTTGAGCATAAGGTAAGATTGTCTGCCTTAGGAATTATTTTATTATACATGAGTATAATATTTATATGTGATATAATGTATTTTGACCTACAGCAAGCAGAGTGAAAGATTTAAAAAGTACAAAATGAAAGAAAAGAAGGAAAACAGAGTACATTTTAATAAAGCAAAGAAAACAAAATTCAGAAAGAAAAAAAAAAGATGACAATTGTTTCTTCAGAGATCCTTTGTCTGATGGTAAGAATGATGCTAAACAAAAGGAAATAGTCATACTGTGATAGATACGGACCCAAAATTTCAAATCATTCACTGCTGGGAATCACAGAATCATTAAACCTCACATGTAGCCAGGATGATTCTATCCACATAATTTTGGTGAGAGATGGGAGTTGGAAAAACAGGTACCAGAAAATTTGCACTTTTTTGAAGCCAGATGTAATGAACATTCTGCATACTGTATTCACATTATTGCTACTGTTTGATGAAAGATCCAATCACTGTTGAAGCTATAGATTGATAAGGCCCATCTGTCAAAGGCCATGAGGGCATTAGGTAGTCTGTATCCAGCTACTGGAGATGGCAAGAGCAAACATCTCAGAAGGAGGGGAGGGTGACAGAGGATGAGATAGTTGGAGGGTATCACCAATTCAATGGACATGAACTTGAGTAAACTTCAGGAGATGGTGAGGGGCAGGGAGTCCTGGTGTGCTGTAGAGAGTCAGACGTGGTTTGGCAACTGAACAACAAGAGCAACAACAACAACCAAGTACTTTATTCACACCTTATTTTCTGCAAGATCCACTCAATAATTATCAATGTTGGATTATACCAGAATAAATCACCTACTAGTTGAATATTTTACATTTAAAAATTAGGTACATAAACTATTCTCTAACTTTTAAGGCATCAAAATCTTGATACTATAAAAGTTGAAACATCATACAGCTAGATTTTCAACTTAATCCAGTCAGCTAACATTTCCTTATTAAAAATATACATAATTTAAGTGTTACTTATGTGCATGTGCTCAGTCCCTTCAGTAGTATCTGACTATGTGCGACCCTAGGGGACTGTAGCCATCCAGGCTCCTCGGTTCATGGGATTCCCCAGGAAAGAATACCAGAGTGGATCGCCATGCCCTCCTCCTGTGCATCTTCTCAACTCAGGGATTGAATCCACCTCCTGCATTTCAAGTGGGCTATTTACTGTGTGAGGCACCAGGGAAGCCCCACTTAAGAAAATGAGATTTTCCAGGCAAGAATCCTGGAATGAGTTGCCATTTCTTTCTCCAAGGGATCTTCCTGACTCAAGGATTGAACCCAGGTCTCCTGCATTGCAGGTAGACTCTTTACCATCTGAACCATCAAGGTCGCAATTACACTTTTATGGTAAGCAAGGTATGTTCTTGAATATGGGTTTCTTAATGCATAGGTGCAAACATGGCTGTTGTCATAATTTTAAAAGAGCCACATACAAAGGCTCATATCAAGTTATCAGAACAGAATAGGTATATATTTCTATTTTAACAAACTTAGTATGATACATAAATTTAAATTATCTAATTTAAAGATCACAAAGTGATTGTAAAAATTAACATATACATTAAAATATAATAGTCCACTAACCAAGATTACCAGTCCATTAGTTTATTTGTAATATATTACATGTTTTTCCTTTTTATTTGGCAAACTGGGCAATGAACATCTTTCAAGTTTTAATCATAAGCCAAATATATTTTGTATATTTTAGTAAGTTGCTGTGTTTTGTTAGTTTAATTTTATCAATTCATACTTACTTCAATGAAAATGTATGTTCTTTTAGACCTTAACTATGTTTAAATATACCACATGAATTTTAAATGAGTATCCCTTGTTGATTGTCTCAAGAACTTATCTGTTGGGGTTGTTCCTTTGTCTTTAAAAAGCATTGGTTCTTTCAATGAGGGTAAATGAAGCAGTGACAGACTTTACTTTCTTGGGCTCAAAATCACTGTGGACAGTGACTGCAGCCATGAAATTAAAAGACACTTGCTCCTTGGAAGGAAAGCTATGACAAAACTAGACAGCATATTAAAAAGCAGAGACATCACTTTGCTGACAAAAGTCATATAGTCAAAGCTATGGTTTTTCCAGTAGTCATGTACAGATGTGAGAGCTGGACCATAAAGAAAACTGAGCACCAAAGAATTGATGCTTTCGAATTGTGGTGCTAGAGAAGACTCTTGAGAGTCACTTGGACATAAAGAGATCAAGTCAATCTTAGAGGAAATCAACCCCAAATATTCATTGGAAGCACTGATGCTGAAACTGAAGCTCCAGTACATCGACTACCTTATGTGAAGAGCCAACTCATTGGAAAACACCCTGAAGCTGGGAAAGATGAAGGCAAAGGAGACCAGGGCAGCAGAGGATGAAATCTTTAGATATCACTGACTCAATGGGCATGAAGTTGGGTAAACTCCTCTGGGATATAGTGAGGGATAGGGAAGCATGGTGGGCTGCAGTCCATGGATTCACAAAGAGTAGGACATGACTTTGTGACTAAACAACAATAACAACTGTGGATACTTCAAGAATCTATGTGTGACCACAGAATACATAATAAAATATGGCTGAGCAGTAAATCTAGAAATAGTTTCAAGTGGCCAAATTTTCTGTATTTCCTTACAGGCTATCCATCACCTCAGTCTTTCACATAAATGGAAGTATCTGACATGGATGGCTAGAATTTGAAGACTTAAATGCAACATAAATATTTCCTTGCAAAAAAAATAGCTGAATATTATCATCCACTGTAAACTTAATTTTGAGCTGACATGCTCTTCCATTTCACATGGGGAGATAAATGGCCTAAGTTATGGGTTTACACTGACTCATGGACAGTGAAAACAGGTTTGACAAACTATTGAAGGAAAGGGAAAATTGGAAGAATGGATGAAAGAGCAATCTAGAGAAGCTGTATGCGGATGGGTCACACAGAATGGGCCAAAAGCAAAGGTGTCTATTTATCATATACAGTTTCTTTCAGAGAGAATCCACCCAAGAGAAAATGCTCAAAAATCTGGTTGACAAGATGACCTGTCATATATTTGTTAGTCTTTTTACCCACTTTTGTGGTCCTTGTGGGAGAGATGAATGTTCTACATAGGCCCAGTGTGCAATAGGATTTACCTTTCACCAATCTAGATCTGATACTATCTCTGCTGAATGTCCAAAATTCCATTAATAAAGTCCATCACTGACCCCTTAATAGGGCACAGTTCTCTAGAGAAATCAGTCAAAATTCTGTGGCAGCTTACTCTTTTGAAACTCCTCAACTTGGAGAAGAAGCATCCTGTCATCATATACTTGCAGTAAATATGCATCTTTTCTACCTGTAATGCATCAGTTGACTTTGTTATTCATGGAATAGGATCTGTGGTCCTTTATCACGGTACTTCTCTCATCATCATCTCTAACCAGAATAAAGGTTTTTATGGTAAATAAATAAAGCAAATCACTCACCCTCATAGAATTCACTGATGTGATCATGTTATCCATCACTTAAAAGCATTAGCTGAATAGAATAGTGGTGTTGCCTACTGAAAACTAATTTACAGTGCATCTGGGAGACTCTACCTGGAAAGTTTGGAAGGTTTTTTTGTTTGTTTGTTTGTTTTTATGTTTAGCATATATTATGTGCTCAGTAAACTTTACTTATCTTATATGTTATATCATGCATATTCATGAGAAAATATGCAATATATGTTTTATTCAGAAGAGAAAAACAAGATCTTGAAACATCATTCTCATCAAGATAAATATGTGGAATCACAACATTCTAAATATATTTTTATGAGAAGCATTAAATTTTGACAAAGGATGCTAAAATTTATATTTAAATGGAAATATCTAGGAACTACAAAAAGTTTCTGAAGAAGGTGAATAATTAGGAGACACTACCCTTGCCAGGAATAAATATACCTTAAAAGTCCTTGACTCCTGGAATATGTCAGTGCTAGGGGAATCCAACACAGAAGGGGGAAAGAGAGGAGGAGAAAAAAAGAAGTAGAAAGATAAGGAGAAATGACACCAAAATTGAACCTTTTGGCTGGTGTGAAACCTGACATACTAAATATACATTTTTCAAATTACTATTGAATTAAATAAATTATGTTGGTGTGTGCATGTGTGCTCACTTGCTTCAGTCATGTCTGACACTTTGCAACCCCATGAACTGTAGCCCATGAGCTCCTTCTGTCCATGGGATTTTCAAGGCAAGAATATTGGAGTGGGTTGCCATTTCCTTCTCCAATAATGTTGGTAGATTGTTTTGTCTGTTTAAGGAAAATATGCTTAGATATTTCCTCATTACAAGCAAGAATAAATTCTAGATGGATTAAAAAATTAAATATTTTGACAACATATTTTTTAAAATTAGGTTAAAATTTAGAAAGTCAGTGAAAGGAAATAAAAATATCCAAGTAATCAAAGGGTAAGAAAATATTAAATTATGACATATTTATTTAAAGCACAAGAAATTGTAATAACAAAATGAATCTTTGTAGCCCATGTCAAAGAAGAGTTAATATTTGTAGCAAATACATATAAATATATATATATCAATTAAACTTTATCAATAACAATTCTCACCCTGATAGATCATAAATTCAAGGATACTTATAACTGGCAAAGTTTATGTGTGGACATTACATCCCATACATATTTCAAAAAACAGAAAATACAAACACAAGTAATGTTCCCTCAGTTCACAGAGCTTGTTGATCAGTGAACATAGACAATTAACAAAGATTCTGATCTCATCATTTGAAATAAATACACAGATTTGAAAATTAACTTCTGCTTTTACAGAATAACATGAAATGGGTAGTCTAAACAACAAATATTTATTTTTCACAGTTTCGGAGGCCCAGATCCAAGCTTAAGCTGCAGCAGACTTGATATCTGGTGAGGTCCCCTTCTTGGCTCATAGGCAGCCATCTTTGCTCTGCCCTCACATGACAGAAGGGTCTCATGAGCTCACTGGGGTTGGTCTCTTTTTCAACAACTTTAATCTCATGCACGATAGCTTCACCTTCATGACCTACTCATTTCCCACAGGGCCTATTTCCAAATAATCACTACATTGTAAAGGATTTAAAGTAGGAATCTGGAGAAAGAAAAAACATTCAACTCTATAGGAACATTCCAAAGAGGGAGAATGAATTTCATATTCAGATCAACTCAAATGTTTGACATTGCTTGATGAATGGTGTTACACTGGGGAAGACATAAAGATAGCAACAACAAAAAGTTCCATGTAATGACAGTAAGGATAAACATAAGAATATAAAGTTTGCATATAGCACAATTTCCTATGAAAAGCCTCAATTGCCTCATAGCTTTACCCGCATGAATCCAGACTAAACAAGAGAGACAGAAACAAATTAATTTCTTTAACTACATGCTTCCAACATATTATAGGCAGATAATGTTTAGTTTCAAGCCTGATCCAGAAAGACTGAGAGGATATCATGCGTGATGTCTCTGTCAAATAAAACACTTTATTCTGAACTATTACTTCCTAATGATTTGTATTTCATTAATAAAAGACATAAAAGTGGCTTGTATTGTCAGTATCTGTCTTGCCAATGATATCACCCAAATTCTGTTGTCAAATTCTGTACTGCATATTTGAAGCTCATAGATTATGGATTATGCTAACTTTACCTGTAAAGGGCAGAGTCTGGGTCTTTAAAAAAATGAAACACAATAAGCAAAGTTGGAGATGTGAATAATGAAAAATAGCAGAAGTATGATAAGATATTCTGAACTATCTGGAAAGTGAATGCATCACATTTATGAAAATATAACACCAAATGAAGCTGTTCCACTTGAGAAGATGCTATGATTTCCCAACCAGAAAAATTAGTATGATTCAATTATTTTTCTGTGTATATATCTCATTCATTCAGATTATTTTTATATATTCATCCTCTTTATAATTAGCATTGTAACTCTGAAACATTCTTCTTCTCCAACATTAACATGCTAAACATATGGACAAAAAAAATAAGTGTCTGCAGATAAAAAATGAGACATATACCTCAAATATTAATATGAATGGTCTTTATGTGGGGAAGAGTATTCCAAGGTTTTGTCTTATTTTATTTTTCTCAAATTTGCATTGAGTCCTACAATTCTGAAAGAATTCATTATTGGAGAGAAAAACATAAGAATATCTTCCACTAAAAAATTAAATTTACACTTTTGATTACAATTTAACTCATCATAAAAACATAAGCCTATACTCTCAATAGAGAGATTTTACACCAAAAACTAAAAACATTTCCTAAGAAATTTAACAATCATAAAAATATATTTTAAACAAAATAGTATGAACCAGGAAATTATGAAAAT
Source organism: Odocoileus virginianus (assembly GCF_023699985.2). NCBI lineage: Eukaryota > Metazoa > Chordata > Mammalia > Artiodactyla > Cervidae > Odocoileus > Odocoileus virginianus. The sequence goes on from NW_027224294.1 coordinate 242,978, forward strand.
CTTAAAAGTGTCATTTGATCGTTGGAAACATTAACAGAATAAACACTTTCATCATGTCCAATATATTAGAATTGTGGAGAAATTTACTACAGTTAAATAGTCACACATGACTTTCCTGGAAAGAGCAAATCTTCCGGGAAAATAGGTAATATGTTTCCCTGCTGCCTGCCTTATTTTCATTTTCTGATCCAGAGCTTTTTCATGGCATTTTGCATCTCTCCATTTCTCAGAGTATAGATCAGAGGGTTCAACATAGGGGTGACGATGGTGTAAAACACAGCCAAAGATTTGTCAATTGGTAAGGTGGAAGGAGGTCTCACATACATAAAAGTACAGGGCACAAAAAAGAGGAGCACCACAGTGACGTGGGAGCCACAGGTGGATAAGGCTTTGCGTCTCCCTTCCTGGCTAAGATTCTTCAGAGAGTGCAGAATGACCCCATAGGAGATAAGTAAGAAAGTAAAGATGACCACACAGATTGCTCCATCATTGAAAACCACAATAAGGCCAATAATGTAGGTGTCAGTGCAGGCAAGTTTTAACAAAGGGTACATGTCACACATAAAGTGGTCAATGATATTGGGGCCACAGAAGGGAAGGTTGTAAGCTAAGAGTAGTTGAATTACAGCATGTAAAAACCCACCAATCCAGGCCAACAGCAGCAGCAGAACACACACCGCTGATTCATGATTGTCACATAATGCAAGGGTTTGCAGATGGCCACATAGCGATCATAGGCCATGACCACCAGGAGTAAAATCTCAGCACCACCAAATAAATGCTCTGTAAAAAGCTGGGTCATGCAAGCTTGGAATGAAATGGTTTTCTTCTCACAGAATAAGTCTATAATCATATTTGGGGTGATGTAGTAGAATAAACAGCATCCATAAATGATAAGTAGCCAAGAAAGAAGTACATAGGGGCATCCAGGGTTGGACTGATCACCACAGTCAGGACAATGAGTAGGTTGCCCACCATTGTTACAATATAGATGAGCAAGAACACCACAAACAATACTTTCTGACCCTGGGGGCTCTGAGTGAGTCCTACAAGGATAAACTCAGTTACATTGCTCCTTTGTTCCATAGATTCTTCTCTATATTTTATTTCAGAGTTCAGGACAGAATTACTTGTAAATATAATTATTACTAGCAACTTCTTGAAATCTTAAGATAATTTGTTTATTCATTCAAGCAATTGTTATCATGCTCCAGTACTTTAACACATCATAAGATGAGCCTGATTAAAAAATCATCCATAACCTCAAGAATCTTTTACAGTAATGGAGAGGCAAGTCATTAAGAGACATACGTGGGAAAAGAACACATAATTAAATAAATTAATTGCCACAACTACCTTCCCATCTTGAAGCTAATAAAATTGTATGTATAATTAATACCTTACTTAAAAGCAAAAATTGATAAAAATCTAATAAGAAAATTAAGGCACAATTTATTCCATGTTTACATTCTGGTTAATAAAGGAAATGACTTTCTACATCCCCAGGATGGAGGATGCTGCTTAAGCAATCATTGAAATCCCAAATAGATAGATTTGAGAATTTCAAAAATTTTTATGGATTTGGGAAGATACCATTATGTAGACAGATGAAGGCAGTTTGTGGAAATGATTTATATTTTAGAGTATATACACAGAGGTAATACCTAAAACAGACCAATATCTCTAATCAATTAATAAATAAAATATATAAATAAAATATTAAAGAAAAATATAAACAGTTGGAGAGGAATACATTTAAATGGCTAACAAATATATGATAGGATGCTGAAACTCACCTGTGAACAGAAAAAATGAGAATTGAAGTAACACTGTGCTTACTACAATATTATCTTGATGTTGTGAAGACCACTCAAGGTATAAAGATGCTACATCATCCTCTAATTTTTCAGAGATCAATAAATAATGCCTAGAGGACATATCAGTTAAACCTATCATGAGATTCAGAAATAACTGCCCATTAAAATATCCCCAGATAGATACACTCAAAATGAATTTATAAGAATATTTGATGTCAGAGAAGGTAAATTTATTCTGAATCTTTATGATATGGAAATATCCAAATGAGTTTTACTGTAATAAATCAATCTCCACATATTTTAGTAGTCACGAAGGATCCCTAAAATATCTGATTAAGACAAACACATAGAAAACATTTTAAATGACTGAATTCTCACATCACCAGCGAACTCTTGCAAAGTGTAAAGCCTAATTAAGAGACTAGTGCATAAATACACTTCCTGGGTTACCTGCATGAGATCTTCCTTTGAAGATCTGTTCTCTGATGCTTTCTCTCTTGTCCTTCAGGCACTGATTCTATCACCAAGAACAAAGAAAGTATGGTAAATGCAGCATCGCTGGACATTGATTGTTTCCATTAGGCAAACTTGTTCAATGCTTGTAGGAAATCCAATTCAATTCAGTCATTCAGAAAAATATTGCCTTTCAAATTGTTGCAAATTTGAAAATGAATATGTATACTGTATTACATAAGGAACTCTGAATCTTGACTGTGAACAGAAAACCAAAATACTTATTGTTCACAGGATTTGTCCTGATAACAAACGAAAGTTAAATCAACATTTTGGTTTTAGAGAAACCTCCAAATTGTGTATGACTGTTTAAATTAAAATGTTGCTGTTCATGTTTTATACAATTAAAATTGAAATAGTGAAATTGACTTTACAACACTTTGATTTTCAATCAGTTATTCTGTCCTATCTTCATATAGTATTATTAACTTATGGCTTTCCTGAAAGATAAAGAACAATTTTACATACATATTTTATTATATGTTGAGTCCATCATTTCAATCTGTGAAGAAGTCTGTCATGTGATTAATGGTAGAGGCAAATAACCTCTGAGTAAGAGCAAAGGCCTGCAAATATTTTATCTACATTTAATAGCAGCACATATTATTGAGTCATTCATTTGGTCCATCTCCAAGGGTGATTCTTGTCTGATTAAATTTTTGGAACCTTCATCATAATTTAGAGAGTAAGGTATCTCCAGAGATGCCACCAGGATAGTCACCATGCAGAACGGGACTTACAGAACCTGGTTCTCTGGAGGAAAATCCCTGAAGAATAACTTGACGTAAAGTAACCAAAAGGGAAAAGTTCAAACTAGACAGAAATGAAATACACAAAAACTTTCTTATTTAAATCATGACCTTCAAAATAGGCAAATCTGTTTAAGTTTACCTCTGGTCTGATTTCCAGAAGATGATGAACGTTCAATTCAGAATAAGTCATTTAAAACTTGTTTCTAATACAGAAAAAAAATTGTCACATATTTTCAGACAGGCATGTTGATAGAATCTGTGTCAGTATGGTGATGTGGAAAGAGAAAATATTTGTGTGACTAATATTCCACTCATCTCTAAATGTTCATGCAACATTCACCAAAAGAAACAATACCTTAGGCTATGACACAATTGCAGTGCATTTCAAAGGACTTAAATCATACAGGATATGCATACTATATATACATATATCCTGTATGATTATATATATAAATGCATGTGTGTATATAATGTAATTAAATAAATTGATGGCAAAGATACAAAATTTTCTAATTATTTACAAATTAAACAACACAAGCCTAAATTACCTGTGAACATTTTGAAAAAAAATTTTTCAATAGAAAGATAATGGTACACATATATATAAAAGATATCTGAAAGATATATAAGTGAGTATACATAATATATATATATAGTATACAGATAATGTATACATAGTAGACATAGTTTACATATACAATGCATATTACATATAATATATTGGTACATGCATGCATGCCTGCTTGCTCAGTCACTTCAGTCATTTTCAACTCTTTACAGACCTATGAACTGTACCCTGCCAGGTGCCTCTGTCCATGGGATTCTCAGGCAACAAGACTAGAGTCATTTGCCAAGCCCTCCTCCAAGAATCTTTCCAACCCAGGGATCAAACTCATGTCTCCTACATTGTAGGCAGATTCTTCACTGCTGAGCCGCTGGAGAAGCCCCGCATATAAGTATAAATATGCATAAAGTACCTGGATACAGCTAAAGGAGTGCTAAAACATACATTTATCTTGTTAAATGCAAGTTTTAGAAGACAAGATATTTTATAAGGAATGAACTATCATCTTGAGCTACTATCTCAAGAACCAAGAAGAAGGAAAGGAAAATAAACCCTGACATCATTGTAGAATGAAAATGATAAATAGAAGACAGAAATCACAGAAGTAAAAGTAAGTGAAAAATTGAGAAAATACATACTACCAAGACTTAGTTCTTTAAAAGTTTAATAAAATTGATAACATCTAGAAAAACAGAAAAATTAAGAGAAAATAAAAATTTAAAATTAAGAATTAATTTTTAATTAAGAACATTAAGAAATTTTAATAAATAAAATTACAAATTAAGACAAATTAAGAGAAAGAGCAAACTCTCAGTACCAAAAATGAAGATGGGAGACTTCCCTGGTGATACAGTGGTTAAGACTTCACCGTCCAGTGCAAGCAGTACAGGTTCAGTCCGTGGTCAGAGGGTTGAGACCCCACATGCCTCTAGGCCAAAAGAACAAAGCAAAACAGAAACAATATTGCAATAAACTCAATAAAAACTTTAAAATGGTGCTCAAAAAGGGTCTTTAAAAAAGGAAAATAAGATCATCACTGCAGAGTTGACAGATCTTAAAAAACAAAAAAAAGGATATTACATATTAAATTGTGGCAATGCACTTGTAAACTAAAAGAAAATGGAAAACTGCTACAGGGAACATAATAGTCTAAACACACACAAAAATTCATTAAAAACTGGAATAATCTAATACTTAAGTAAAGTTTTTAGAATCCTTCCCTTTTCAAAAGAAAACTTAATTCTCATATAGTTTTATCAATAACTCTATATAACAATGAATCAAAAAAAAATAGAACCAATCTTAAACACCTTGAGAGATGAAAAATAATTAATATTAATTTATAAATCATTTTATACATCCAGCATGACCTTCATAAAAGACAAAGCAAGGGCATCACAAGGAAAGGAATCAGATTAATCTCACAAATTAACAAAGACACAGAATTCTGAACACAATATTTACTTTGGTTCTTTTGGATACCTTCTCTTCTGTCTCCTGCATTGGCAGGTGGGTTCTTTACCACTAGTGCCACCTGGGAAGCTAGCAAAAAAAATTGAATTTTTGAAATTTTTGCTGAAAGAGTTTATGTCCATGTCTTGAAAGTGCTCAGTCTAGGGATAATCATGTCCCACTACTGAAGCAAAATATTCTTCAATATTGAACTCAATGCACTGGACCCTTGAAATCTGAGGGTTTTCACTAAGATAGACACTATTTCTGGCCCAGTGGGTAAGCACTAAGCATTCTTCTCTCTAATTCGTCTGGCTATGTCTTTGTCCAGGCTCAGGAACTTACCTCAGATGCATGCACCAGTCAGTACACTGATAAGTAGTTGAAGGGAGCCCTTGGCATTTCTCCAGCATTTCTTCCCTCAGTCTCTCATTTTCTCTCTCCCTCTGCTTCTGCATCTCCATTTCCCTATGCCCTCACCACAGTCTTGCCACCCAGGTTTGTAGGTGTATCTCCTGCAGTACTGTACTCTGAGTATTCTGGCTGTCTTAATGATCTCAGACCCTCAACTGCGCCTACACAACTCAGGAAGTCTACCAGGATTATTTGAGGGGTCCCTCTCTGAATCACAGATGGAAACTTTTAGAGGTAATAAATGTGAAAAATCCTAGGGCTCAGCCTCTCTGTGTCCCGTCTGTCACTGATCACTGTTGTTTCTGACATCTAGTATCTTAAAAATAGCTATTTCATATTTTTCTGCTTTGCTTGTTTTTTCAATAACTTTATGTGGATATCCACAGCAGCTTATTCATAATTTCAAATAACTGGAAACAGTGAAAACATCTCTTAATTAAGAGAAGAATAAATGAACTGTGATACACCCCTAAAACGCACTATTGTGTGTCTGTGCTACTTCAGTCGTGTCTGACTGCATGTGACCCAATGAACTGTAGTCTGCCAGGCTCCTCTGTCCATGGGATTCCTCAGAAGAACATTGGAGTGGTTTTCCATTTCCCACTCCAGGAGATCTTCTTGACATAGGGCTTAAACCTGCCTCTCATGTCTCCTGCGTTGGCAAATGGATTCTTTACCACTAGTGCCACCTGGGAGGCCCAAAATGGACTACTACTCAGAAATAAAATTAACAGGCCTCTGATAGACACAATATTATGCATAAATCTCAAATGCATAATACTAAAAGCAAAAAGTCATATATAAAGACTGCATAATAGACATGCTCTTACATACAGAAAATACTAAATATTGAGACTAAAACTGCTAGAACTAATTAAAAAATTTAACAAAGTTGCAGGATACAAAATCAATACACACAAATAGCTGAATTTACATATACTAACAATGTGTTATCCAAAATAGAAATTAAGAAATTAATTTCATATACAATAGCATCAAAAAGGATAAAACACTTAGGAATAAATTTAACCAAGAATATTTGCACACTAAAATTAGCTCTTTAATGAAAGAACTGAATAAACATGAGTGGTAAGATATCTATGTTCATTAATTGTAAGAATAAGTATTGTTAAAATGAACACAATAGGAAAATCACTTCATGGTTTCAACACACACCCAATGACATTTTTAACAGAAATAAAAAAATCATCATAAAATTCATGACTCTAATAGTCAAAGAAATTTGAGAAAGTAGCATAAAGCTGAAGACATCTCACTTTCTAATTTCAAAATATATTACAAAATACACTAATTAAAACAGTATGGTACTGACATAAAAACAGACACGTAGACCAATGAACAGAATAGAAAGTCTGGGGAAAAAAATGCATATATCATTAACTTACTTTTGAAAAGGGAGCCAAGAGTAAAATATATGGAAAAGAAAATATCTTCATTGAGTTGGTAAAACTGGATACCTGTTTGACAAAGTATGAAATTAGAACTTTGTTGTGTTTTGAATATTTGTGTCGTGTAAAAATATTGAGAAGCCTTTGGGAAATGACCAGATAATAAGGGCAGAGTCTGAATGAGTGAATTTCATGGACTTATGAAAAAGGAATTTTGGTAAGGATGGTGAACATTTTTGGAAACCTATACACTATTTTAGGGAATATAAATTGGTGCAGTTCAGTTCAGTTCAGTGGCTCAGTTGTGTCCGACTCTTTGCAATCCCATGAGCTGCAGCACGCCAGGACTCCCTGTCCAACACAACTCCTGAAGCCCACCCAAACTCGTGTCCATTGAGTCGATGATGCCAACCAGCAATCTTATCCTCTACTGCCCCCTTCTCTTCCTGCCCTCAATCTTTCCCAGCATCAGGGTCCTTTCAAAATGAGTCAGCTCTTCGCATAAGGTGGCCGAAGTATTGGAATTTCAGTTTCAAAATCAGTCCTACCAATGAACACCCAAGACTGATCTCCTTTAGGATGGACTGATTGGATTTCCTCACAGTCCAAGGGACTCTCAAGAGTCTTCTCCAACACCAAAGTTCAAAAGCATCAATTCTTTGGTGCTCAGCTTTCTTTATAGTCCAACTCTATTTCTCCCAAGCGTGTCAAAGGACACTGGAGTTTTTATCCTTTCTAGTCACATTTATCATTGTCTTAGAATTGGAATGTGCCCAAGGCTGATTCTTGCTTAATTAAATTCACTGTGATTTTCCAGTAAATTTTAATAGTGTTTCTATATGTAAAGATACTATTAGATCACATCTCAGAATTAGGGACAGGAAGATGAAACATGAAACATGGGGCAAAAAGACAGCTTGAGAACCATGTTGAGACTATTGGCAGTCAAGAACAAAATATTAGCCCAATCATTTTGTTTCAGTGAACATTAATCTATCATATATTTCCCCTCTTGCCACAGCAAGTTTATCCTCTCTTTTTATTTATAGTTTACTTTATATTGCCTACATGTTGACATCATATACAAAAATTTTATCATCAAATCATATACAATGATTAATTTTATCCAATTATTAGCTTTCTTTTAATTTAAAATACCTATTTTATTATACAAGAGCTTCCCTGGTGGCTCAGTGGTAAAGAGTCTGCCTGCCAATACAGGAGACATGGATTTGATCTCTGGGTTGGGAAGATCCCATTGGAGAAGGCAATAGTATTCTAGTACTCTAGTATTCTTGCCTGGGAGATCCCATAGACAAAGGAACTTAGCGGGCTAAAGTCCATGGGGCACAAAGAGTCAGAAACAGCTGAACAGGCTTGCAATGCACAGCATTTTATTACACAAACTATGCTATGGGTTCAGTTCAGTTCAGTTCAGTCGCTCAGTCGTGTCTGACTCTTTGTGTCCCATGAACCGCAACATGCCAGGCCTCCCTGTCCATCACCATCTCTCGGAGCCTACCCAAACTCATATCCATTGAGTGGGTGATGCCATCCAACCATCTCATCCTCTGTTGTCTCCTTCTCTTCCTGCCCTTAATCTTTCCCAGCATCAGGGTCTTTTCAAATGAGTCAGCTCTTCCCATCAGGTGGCCAAAGTATTGGAGTTTCAGCTTCAACATCAGTCCTTCCAATGAATATTCAGGACTTATTTTCTTTAGGACTGAGTGGTTTGATTTCCTTGCAGTCCAAGGGACAGTCAAGAGTCTTTTCCAATGCCACAGTTCAAAAGGATCAATTCTTTGGCGCTCGGCTTTCTTTATAGTCCAACTCTCACATCCACACATAACTACTGGAAAAATCATAGCCTTGAAGATGGATCTTCGTTGGCAAAGTTTGTCTCTGCTTTTTAATATGCTGTCTAGGTTGGTCATAATTTTCCTTCCAAGTAGTAAGCGTCTTTTAATTTAAGGGTTGCAATCACCATCTGCAGTGATTTTGGAGCCCAGAAAAATAAAGTCTGACACTGTTTCCACTGTTTCCCCATCTATTTGCCATGAAGTGATGGGACTGGGTGCCACAATCTTAGTTTTCTGAATGTTGAGCTTTAAGCCAACTTTTTCACTCTCCTCTTTCACTTTCATCAAGAGGCTCTTTAGTTCCTTCTTCACTTTCTGCCATGAGGGTGGTGTTATCTGCATATCTGAGGTTATTGATACTTCTCCTGGCAATCTTGATTCCAGCTTGTGCTTCTTCCAGCCCAGCATTTCTCATGATGTACTCTGCATATAAGTTAAATAAGCAGGGTGACAATATACAGCCTTGACATATTCCGTGTCCTATTTGGAACGAATCTGTTGTTCCATGTCCAGTTATAACTGTTGGTTCCTGACCTGCTTATAGGTTTCTCAAGAGGGAGGTCAGGTAGTCTGGTATTCCCATCTCTTTCAGAATTTTCTACAGTTTATTGTGATCCACACGGTTAAATGCTGTGGCATAGTCAATAAAGCGGAAATAGATGGTTTTCTTGGAACTCTCTTGCTTTTTAATGATCCAGTGGATGTTGGCAATCTGAACTCTGGTTCCTTTGCCTTTTCTAAAACCAGCTTGAACATCTGGAAGTTCATAGTTCACGTTTTGCTGAAGCCTGGCTTGGAGAATTTTGACATTACTTTACTATTGTGTGAGAAGAGTGCAACTGTGTGGTAGTTTGAGCATTCTTTGAGATTGCCTTTCTTTCGGATTGAATGAAAACTGACCTTTTCCAGCCCCGTGGACACTGCTATGCTATGGCCACAGACTATGCTATGGGTAGAGACACAGCAATTAATAAAACAGGGGTCTTTTTCCAGTCCTGTGACCTCTGCTATGCTATGGCCACAAACTAAGCTTGGTTAGAGACACAGCAATTAATAAAACAGGGGAATGTACTATGTAAAACTCCTTTCCACAGAGATCTTACATTCTCATAATGGAGTCAGACAATATAAAAGGTAACAATTTAATACTTAAGCTGTAATCCTATTTAGCACTTGTAAAACAAAAAATAGAGTACTGTGACAGAAATAAGAGGGAGAATTCTACTATGAATAACATAATCATCTCTGGTATTTCCTAAAAGATGATGTTGAATCTGATATACAAAAGATAAGAAGTGACTGCCATCAGCACAGTTACCGACAGTAAAATTATGTAAACATTTACTAAGTAAAATAATCTTACTTCAGACATCTCTTGTCTTGATCTAAGTTTTAATGGAAATGTTTTCAATCTTTCAATGTTAAGTATAATGTGACATGTGAACTCATCATATGCCACATTTATTATGCTCAGGTACATTCCTTCAATACACTATTTATTGAGAGGTTTTTTTTTTTTTTATGAAAGGATGTTGAATTTTGATATCATCATTGACCAGCACAAAAAAGCAATTAAGACTACATTTCCCATATGGATTCCTTTTATTTGTCTTTTCTTTTCTGAATGCCATGGCTAGTAATTTCAAAACAATATTGTTGAATAATAGTGGCAAAAAGTGGGCACCCTTGACTTGTTCCTGATCTCAGAGGAAATGCTTTTACTTTTTCCATTTAATTTTACCATTGAGAATAATGTTTGCTGTCTGTTTATCCTTTATGGCCTTTATTATGTTGAGATAGGTTCCTTCTATGTCCACTTTGTGAAGAGATTTTTTTTTTTTAATCATAAGTGAGTGTTGAATTTTGTCTAAAGCTTTTTCTGCATCTATTGAGATGATCATGCAGTTTTTATCTTTCAATTTGTTAATATGGTATATCACATTGATTGATTTGCATATATTGAAGAATCCTTGGATCCATGAGATAAACCCCACTTGATCATGGTGTATATTCATTTCAATGTATTGTTTGATTCTGTTTGCTAGTATTTTGTTGCAGAGCTTTTGCATCTATATTCATCAGTGATATTGGCCTATAGTTTTTGTTTATTTGTTTGTTTGTTATGATATCTTTGTCTGGTGTTGGTATCAGGGCGATTGTGGCCTTGTAGAATGCATTTGGGAGTATCCCTCCCTCTGCAGTTTTTTGAAAGAGAAGGATAGGTGTTAGGTCTTCTTTAAGCATTTGACAGAGTCTGTCTATGAAGCAATCTAGCTCTGGGCTTTTGTTTGTTGGAAGAATTTTATCATGGTTTCAATTTCACTGTTTGGGACTGGTATATTTATATTTTCTATTTCTTCCTAATTCAGTCTTGAATGTTCTACATTTCTAAGAATTTGTCCATTTCTTCAAGATTGTCCATTTTATTGGCATATAGTTGCTCTTAAAAGTCTTTTATGATCCTATATATTTCTGCAGTGTCTGTTGTAACTTCTTTCTGCATATAATTTTATTGATTTGGGTTTTCTCCCTTCTTTTCTTGATGAGTCTGGCAACTGGCTTATCAATTTTGTTTATTTTCTTGAAGAACCATCTTTTAGTTTTATTGATCTTTGCTGTTTGCTTCATTTCTTTTTCATTTATTTTTGCTCTGATTTTCATTATTTCTTCTCTTCTACTAACTTTGAGTTTTTTTAAACTGTAATTGTTTGCAGATGACATGATCCTCTACATAGAAAACTTGATAGTTGCCACCAGAAAGCTACTAGAGCTAATCATTGAACTTGGTAAAGCCATAGAATACAAAATTAATACACAATAATCACTTATATTCCTATATACTAACAATGGAAAATCAGGGACAGAAATTAAGGAAACAATACTCTCACTACTGCAACAACAACAAAAATAAAATACAATGAAACATCTAGGAATAAATTACCTAAAGAGACAAAAGACCTGTATGCAGAAAACTATAAGATGCTGATGAAAGAAATCAAAGATGACACAAACAGATGGAGAGATATATCATGTTCTTGTGAAAATAACTATACTACCCAAAGAAATCTTCAGATTCAGTACAATCCCTGTGAAATGACAAATGACATTTTCCACAGAACTATAATAAAAAATAATGTGCAATATGAATGCAAACACAAAAAATCACAAATAGCCAAAGCAATCTTGAGAAAGAAAGACAGACAGAGCTGGAGGAATCAGGTTACCTGAATTTAGGCTATACTATAAAGCTACAGTAATCAAGACAGTATGGTATTTGTCTAAAAACAGAAATACAATTCAGTGGAACAGATTGAAAATCCAGAGATAAACCCACATATCTAAAGACACCTTATCTTTGACAAAGGAAGTAAGAATATAGAAAGGGGAAAAGGCAGCCTCTTCAATAAGTGGTGCTGGGAAAACTGGACAGCTACATATTAAAGAATGAAATTAAAATACTTCCTAACACCACACACACACACACACACACACATACATACACACACACACACAAAGAATCAAAGACCTAAATATAATGCCAGACACTATAAAACTCATAGAGGAAAACATAAGCAGAACAGTCTTTGACATAAATCGCAGTGAGATTCTCTTTGACCCACCTCCTAGAGGTGGTCAAAAAACAAATGAATGGGACCTAAGTAAACTCAAAAGCTTTTATACAGCAAAAGCAAACTATAAATAAGATGAAAAGACAAACCTCAGAATGGGAGAAAATAATTGCAAGTGAGGCAACTGACAAAGGATTAATCTCTAAAATATACAAGCAGTTCATATAGCTCAGTATCAGAAAAACAACCAACCTAATAAAAAAAATGGGTAAAAGACCTAAACAGATATTTCTGCAAAGAAGAAATACAGATGGCCAACAAACACTTGTAAAGGTGCTCAACATCACTCGTTATTCCGTTCAATTCAGTCGCTCAGTCGTGTCTGACTCTTTGTGACCCTATGAATTGCAGCACACCAGGCCTCCCTGTCCATCACCAACTCCCAGAGACTACTCAAACTCATGTCCATCAAGTCAGTGATGCCATCCAGCCATCTCATCCTCTGTCGTCCCCTTCTCCTCCTGCCCCCAATTCCTCTTAGCATCAAGGTCTTTTCCAATGAGTCAACTCTTCGCATGAGGTGGCCAAAGGATTGGAGTTTCAGCTTCAACATCAGTTCCTCCAATGAACACCCAGGACTGATCTCCTTTAGGATGGACTGGTTGGATCTCTTTGCAGTCCCAAGGACTCTCAAGAGTCTTCTCCAAGGCAGACATACAAATCAAAATTACAATGAGGTATTGCCTCACACTGGTCAGAGTGGCCGTCACTATAAATCTATTCATGTGGGATAAGGATTCACTGTGCCAGAACAACTAAAGCAGCATGGTATCTGGGAAAACATCCTAGAGAGAACAATGCTTCACTGAGTTTCAAAGGAGAAATGAGAAAACAAGAGAAGATAAAAAATTATTCCATAAAAAACATGCCCATGTATAGTCACAAAAGTGCAATATCTGATTGAATAATCATTTCAGTTAATTTATCTGTTCAAAGCAAGGGTAACAATTTTTTAATTCATCTGTATTCAGCTTTTTTTTTTTTTTTTTTGGTATTAGTTCCAAAAGGTCTTGAAGATCTTCATAGAACCATTTGATTTCAGCTTCTTCAGCATTAGTGGTTGGGGCATAGACTTGGTTTATTGTAATGTTGAATGATTTGCTTTGGAAACTAATAGAGATCATCTGCGGTTTTTGAGATTGAACCCAAGTACTGTCTTTCAGACTCTTTTGTTGACTATGAAGGTTACTCCATTTCTTCTAAGGGATTCTTGCCTACAGTAGTAGGTGTAGTGAAGTCGCTCAGTCATGTCTAACTCTTTGTGACACCATGGGCTATAGCATCCCTGTCTCCTCCATCCATGGGATTTCCCAGGCAAGGGTACTGGAGTGGGTTGCCATTTACTTCTCCAGAGGATCTTCCTGACCCAGGGATCAAACCTGAGCCTCCCATATTGCAGGCAGATGCTTCACTGTCTGAGCCACCAGGGAAGTGGCCATCTAAATTAAATTTGCCCACTCCATCCATCTGAGTTCATTGATTCCTCAGACATTGATGCTCACTCTTTGCATCACCTGTTTAACCATGCTACCTAATTCATATCTCCAAATATTTATCAATTTAACATTTATTAAAATTATTTTTAAAATTTCACAAATAACATTATTCCTTCCTAGATGTTCTCCATCTCAATATATGGTATAAAAGTGTTTAATGAAAGAAAATATTGTCATTGCAAGAAGAGCACCTATCATTTATTATGCAAAATTGTATGCAGAAACTGTATCCATATAACATTAATTATATATATATATATATATGCATTTTTAGATATACATCCATACACACACACATATATATAATCACATTTAGTGTATAACATTCTTTACAGTAACAAGTATTATGATCCTTATGAAGAGACAACTAAGAATATTTATTTTTTCTCAAATCACACATTTCTGAGGGACTAATTAAAAACTATTTGACTTCAGAACTCCTGTGATTCCAGAAGTTTGTCAGCTTTTATAAACTTGAGTTTAAAATAATTTCCTACATGATGAAGCAACTTACACATTTGAAAAACTTGTCTTCTGTTATTAACTATAATAGATTTACATTTCAGAGACTTGTAAATAGTCAGCAAAAATGTCTCTTCAATCTGAATGCGACCATCAAAGACAGAAATCTGCATTGTTTCTTAAAGACATATTTGATGTCAGATGAATATGTCTGTCCACTACAAAGCATTTTAAATATTTTTTTAAACTGTTATTATTATCATGGTAGCTCTGACTTTAAAGGAATTCTATGATTTAAACAGGAAAAAAAAATCCACATTAGAGTAATCCATCAAAAAGGCAAAGCTATATCACATAAGAGGTTAGTAACTATTTAAAAGGAGAATTATTCCCTGCAATTAACTTATTTTGTAGTAACTTCAAAAAGGAAAATTTTCCACTTTTTTTCTGTGTATCTCATTATTCTTGGAAAATATGGCAAAACTAACTGTACTGAGCTTTTGAGAGGCATACTTGAAACAGCTATTGCACCTTCTGAAAAAGTTATGACAGTTCTGAAGAGTATACCATATTTTCCCTGAGAGAAACAAAGATCATGGGACATTTTATATCTTCCAACCAGATATGTCATCAAGTCACACAATCAGAGTCCACCCAAGGCAGATTCTTGCTTCATTATATTTAATGTGATTTTCCACCAAATTTAAGAATGACATCTGCATGTAATGATACTATTAGACTAATCATATAGTTAGGGACAGAAAGATGTAACAAAGGGAAAAAAAACAAAGCTTCAGAAACATTATGAAACATTTGCTGACAGAGAATAAACTATTAGTCCTGTCATTTTGTTCCAAGGTAAATGAACTTACTGCTTATTTCCCCCACTTAAGTATAAAAATATTTTCCTCCCTTTTCTCTAATCCTTAATTGTTTCTGCCTATAACTCTGGGTTAAACTATTTTTAGTTAAAAAAAGCAACCATTTCATAAATATCTCAAAATTAAGGTGTGTGTGTGTGTGTGTGTGTGTGTGTGTTAGTCACTCAGTCATATCTGACTCTTTGTGACTGCATGAACTGGAGCCCACCCTGTTTCTTCTGTCTATGGAATTCTTCAAGCAAGAATACTGGAGTGGGTTGCCATTCCCTTCTCCAGGAGATCTTCCCAACCCAGGGACTGAACCCTGGTCTCCTGCATTGCAGGCAGACTCTTTACCATCTGAGCCACCAGGGAAGATGATACCACATCATACGAGGTAATATCTCAAAATTAGTTCCTTGAGAAATACTATCAAATCACGTGCTACAAGATGGTAGTGCCAGGACATAAAGGATTCTTCTGTCCATTTATGTTTCTATGCCAGCAATAAACACAAGTACCACACAGCAGGTATTCAGTAAAAATAATGACTATATGAGTAACCATTTATGGTATCTATAATTTTCCTCTCTTGAAACTCCACACGGTTCCTTATTTCTACTTCTCTTACTGTGTGTAAGGTAGAAATATGGACATTCTGAAATTTTCTAGGAATGAAGTGCTATCTCTGAGACAAATGAATCACATTTTATGAGCCCAATCCCCAACTTCCCAGTGGTCACATACAGTTGTGAGAGCTGGACCATAAAGAAGGCAGAAGGCCAAAGAATTGATGCCTTTAAACTGTGGTGCTGGAGAAGACTCCTGAAAGTCCCTTGGACTGCAAGGGAATCAAACCAGTCAATCTTAAGGGATATAAACCCTGAATATTCACTGGAAGGACTGATGCTGAAGCTGAAGCTCCAGTATTTTGGTCATCTGATGTGAACAAATGACTCATTCGAAAAGTCCCTGATGCTGGAAAAGACTGGAAGCAGAAGGAGAAGCGGACCCAGAGGATAAGATGGTGTGATGGCATCACTGATGTAATGAGCAAGAACTTTGGCAAACACCAGGAGATGGTGAGGGACAGCAAGTCCTGGCATGCCACAGTCTATGAGATCACAGAGTTGGACAGGACTTGATGACTGAATAACAAAAACATCCCCAACTGTAGTGAACACTGGAAGTGCATGACTACCCAAAACTCTCTTCAACACACCTTGCATAAGCTATTAGTCTCCAAACTTTAAATCTACTTTCCTAATCTAAAATCTAAAGAGCTATGTTTCCCTACTACCCTGTGAATTGGATGAAGATATGTGATTTGAGTTTTGACAACCAGGAACTTGTGCAAGTCTTTGAGCAGATATTGCCTTCTCCAACTGTGGTGTTGGAGAAGACTCCTAAGAGTCCCTTGGACTGCAAGGAGATCCAACCAGTCCACCCTAAAGGAAATCAGTCCTGAATATTCATTGGAAGCTCCAATACTTTGGCCACCTGATGAGAAGAACTGACTCATTGGAAAAGACCCTGATCCTGGGAAAGATTGAAGGCAGAACGAGAAGGGGATTGTAGAGGGTAAGATGGCTGGATGGCATTGCCTACTTGATGGACATGAGTTTGAGTAAACTCCAGGAGTTGGTGATGGACAGGGAGGTCTGGCGTGCTGCAGTCCATGGGGTCACAAAGAGTCGGACATGACTGAGTGACTGAACTGAACTGAACTTGAGTGGATATTAGATATCTTAAGCTAAGTAATTCTGAGATCAGAGTGGTTCTGAGAGTGCTCAAAAATAGGACCTCAGTACCCAAATTCCAAAATCCAGCACATTTAAGGGAAAAATCCAAACTTGGTGTGGGAAAGCATGTAATGTGTCATTTTCTATATGTCTCAACCTGCTCATTGGAAAAAAGAGGATAGAATTAGGCAGATTCAGAATCCTTTCAAGTCTATCTATGATACTTTTTGTGCATGCTTGCATTTTTTTATAATTAAATAACAGTTTTCAAGCATATCACTGCTACTTGGAAAACATCATGCAGTGGTAAGAGGATTGGATAATTACAGGGACCAAATTATCACCACAAGTTTCTCAGTCAGTGTGCTCCTATTTAAGATTCAAAACATCCTTGGAGAGAGAGCAGAGCACAGTGGTCGATAATGTTTGCTCTGGAAATTGACTGTCTGTATTCAATTCCAACATCACCACTTATTATCTAGGTGGCCTTGGTCAACTTAAGAAATATCTCTGTGCCTCAGTTTCATTATTATCAGGATGGGGATACTAATAGTTGCTTTGGGCTTCCCAGGTGGTGCAGTTGTAAAGAATATGGCTTCCAATGCAGGAGACCCAGGAGATGTGAGTTCAATCCCTGGGTCAAGAAGATTCCCTGGAGTAGGAAATGGCAATCCACTCTAGTATTCTTGCCTGGAAAATCCCATGGGTGGAGTAATCTGGTGGGATACATTCCATGTGGTCACAAAGGTTCGAAAATGACTGAGCAACTGAGCACACACAGATGCACTGATAGTGTCTGTCTCTTAGGACTGCTGTTTTATTGCAAACAAAATATTTAAAATTTCTTTGACATCTCATAAAGGTTGATAAGCAATGTTGATAATTAACTTTTTGGAGTGTTTCACTATGAAACAGAATGTTCAGATTTTGCTAATTTAATAAATAGTATTATTAAATATTAATAGCAAAGCTAGTGAAGGTAATTCCAGTTGAGCTATTTCAAATTCTCAAAGATGACGCTCTGAAAGTGCTGCACTCAATAGGCCAGCAAATTTTGAAAATGCAGCAGTGGGCACAGGACTGGAAAATGCCAGTCTTCATTCCAATCCCAAAGAAAGGCAATGCCAAAGAATTTTCAAACTACTGCAGAATTGCACTCATCTCACACGTTAGCAAAGTAATGCTCAAAATTCTCCAAGCCAGGCTTGAACAATACATGAACTGTGAGCTTCCAGATGTTCAAGCTGGTTTTAGAGAAAGCAGAGGAACCAGAGATCAAATTGCCTACATCTGTTGGATTACTGAAAAAGCAAGAGAGTTCTAGAAAAACATTTATTTCTGCTTTATTGACTATGCCAAAGCCTTTGTCTATGTGGATCAACACAAACTGGAAAATTCTGACGGAGATGGGAATACCAGACCACCTGACCTGCCTCTTGAGAAACCTGTATGTAAGTCAGGAAGCAACAGTTAGAACTGAACATGGAACTACAGACTGGTTCCAAATAGGAAAAGGAGTATGTCAAGGCTGTATATTGTCACCCAGCTTACTAAACTTATATGCAGAGTACATCATGAGAAATGCTTGGCTGGAAGAAGCACTAGCTGGAATCAAGATTGCTGGGAGAAATATCAATAACCCCAGATACGCAGATCACACCACACTTATGGCAGAAAGTGAAGAACTAAAGAACCTCTTGATGAAAGTGAAAGAGAAGAGTGAAAAAGCTGGCTTAAAGCGCACATTCAGAAAACAAAGATCATGGCATCTGGTCCCATCACTTCATGGGGAATAGATGGGGAAACAGTGGAAACAGTGGCAGACTATTTTTTTTGGCCTCCAAAATCACTGCAGATGGTGACTGCAGCCATGAAATTAAAAGACGCTTGTTCCTTGGAAGAAAAGTTATGACCAACCTAGATAACATATTAAAAAGCAGAGACATTACTTTGCCAACAAAGGTTCGTCTAGTCAAGGCTATGATTTTTCCAGTGGTCATATATGGATGTGAGAGTTGGACTATAAAGAAAGCTGAGTGCCGAAGAATCAATGCTTTTGAACCGGTGTTGGAGAAGACTCTGGAGAGTCCCTTGGACTGCAAGGAGATCCAACCAGTCCATCCTAAAGGAAATCAGTCCTGAATATTTATTGGAAGGACTGATGTTGAAGTTGAAACTCCAATACTTTGGCCACCTGATGTGAAGAACTGACTCATTGGAAAAGACCCTGATGCTGGGAAAGATTGAAGGCAGGAGGAGAAGGGGATGCCAGAGGATGAGATGGTTGATGGCATCACCAACTCGATGGACATGAGTTTGAGTAAACTCCAGGAGTTGGTGATGGACAGGGAGATCTGGTGTGTTGCAATCCATGGGGTCACAAATAGTTGGACATGACTGAGCAACTGACCTGAACTGAACTGAACTGCATTAGTATGCACGATGTCAAGGATAGAAGAGAATATTACATTTACAACTCACAAATCGCTATTTGGGCATAGGATAAGATTGTCTGCCTTAAGAATGATTTTATTATACACGAGTATAACATTTACCCGTGGGAGAATGTTTTGACCTATAGCAAGCAGAAAAGGAGATTAAAAAGTACAAAATGAAAGAAAAGAATGAAAACACAGAACACATTATAGTAAAGCAAAGCCAAGAAAATTCAAAAAGAAAACAAAGCATTGATTCCTCAGAGAGCCCTCATCTGGTGTTAAGGATAAAGTGAAAGAAGAGAAAAGAATCATACTATGACAGAACCAAACTTTCAAGTGTTAATAATTCATTTCCTGGGAAATTATAGAGTCATTAGATGGACTTTTGTTAGCAAAGAAATGTCTCTGCTTTTTAATATGTTCTCTAGGTTGGTCATGGCTTTTCTTCAAAGGAGCAAACATGTTTTAATTATATGGCTACAGTCATCTTCTGCAGTGATTTTGGAGACCCCCAAAAGAAAGTCTCTCACTGTTTCCATTGTTTCCCCATATTTGCCATGAAGTGATGAGAATGGATGCTATGATCTTAGTTTTTTTAATATTACAACTCTGACCTTTTTCAATATTAACAAGCTAAGCAATATGGGCAAAATAATATAAGCATCTTGCAGATAAAAAACAAGACATACACTTTAAATGTTAACTTGAGTCATCCATGAGTGAGGAGGAGTAAACCAAGATTTTATGTCTTATTTCTTGTTTTAGTTTTCTGAAATGTTTATTGAGTACTAAATTCTGAAAGATTACATTAATTGAGAGAGAATCATGAGTATCTTTCACTAAAAAAATAAATGTAACAATTTACTAGTAGCTTAACTCAACATTTAGAATGTAAATCTATAGTCTCAATAGAGATATTTTACACCAAAAACTAAATATATTCTCCTAAGAAATTGTGACAAGTTTGAAAATATACCTCAAACAAAATACAGCATAGGAAATTAGGAAAATCTTAAAAATATACTTGGATCATTGAAAGTATTCACATAATAAATGTTTTTTTTATCATGCCTAAGGTATTAATTCTGAGGAGAAATTTAATACACTTACATAATTAAACATGACTTTCCTTGAAAGAGCCATTCTTCATTAAAAATGGATCATACATTTCCATGCTGCCTCATTTTCTTTTTCTGATCCAGAGCTTTTTCATGGCAGTTTGCATCTCTCCATTTCTCAGAGTGTAGATTAGAGGGTTCAACATAGGGGTCATAATGGTGGAAAACACGGCCAAGGATTTATCAATTGGTAAGGTGGAAGGAGGTCTCACATACATAAAAATGCAGGGCACAAAAAAGAGGAAAACCACAGTGACGTGGGAGCCACAGGTGGATAAGGCTTTGCGTCTCCCTTCCTGGCTAAGATTCTTCAGGGAGCGCAGAATGACCCCATAGGAGATGAATAAGAGCACAAAAATGACCACACAGATTGCCCCATCATTGAAAACCACAATGAGGCCAATAATGTAGGTGTCAGTGCAGGCCAGTTTTAACAAAGGGTACATGTCACAGATGAAGTGGTCAATGACATTGGGGCCACAGAAGGGAAGGTTGTAAGCTAAGAGTAGTTGAACTACAGCATGCAAAAACCCACCAACCCAGGCCAACAGCAGCAGCAGAACACACAGCCACTGATTCATGATTGTCAGATAATGCAAGGGTTTGCAGATGGCCACGTAGCGGTCATAGGCCATGACCACCAGGAGTAAAATTTCAGCACCACCAAATAAGTGCTCTATAAAAAGCTGAGCCATGCAAGCTTCAAAAGAAATGGTTTTCTTCTCACACAATAAGTCTATAATCATATTAGGAGTGATCGTAGTAGAATAAACAGCATCCATAAATGATAAGTAGCCAAGAAAGAAGTACATAGGGGCATCCAGGGTTGGGCTGAACACAACAGTCATGACAATGAGTAGGTTGCCCACCATCGTCACAATGTAGATGAGCAAGAACACAACAAATAATATTTTCTGACCCTCAGTGCTCTGAGTGAGTCCTATGAGGACAAACTCAGTTACATTGTTCCTTCGTTCCATAGGTTCTTCTTCATTTTATTTCAGACTTTAGGACAGAATTGTAAATATAATCATTATTAGTGACTTCCTGAAGCCTTAAGTTAATTTGTTTATTTGTTCAAGTAATAAGTAGTATGGTTTATTATGCTCCAGTACTTTCAGACATCATAAGATGAGGCTGATTAAAACATCATTCATAACTTCAACAATCTTGTACACTAATAGAGAGGCAAGTCATTAAGAGACATATATGGGAAAAGAGCACATAATTAAGTAAACGAGTTGCCACAACTACCTTCCCATCTGGAAGCTAATAAAATTGCATGTGTAATTAATAACTTATATAAAGACAAAAATTCATAAAAGTTTAATAAGAAAATTAAAGCAAAATATGTTGCATATTTGCATTCTGGTCAATAAAGCTAATGACTTTCTATATTCTCATGATGAAGGATGATTCTTAACCAATCACTGATACCCCAAATAGATATATTTTGACAATTTCAAATTTTTTCAAGGATTTAGGAAGATACCATGATGTCACTAGGTGAAAGTAGTTTGTGGAAATCATTTATATTTTAGAGGATATATGCAGAGTTAATATCTAAAATAGACAAATATCACTAATAAATTAATAAATAAAAGACAAATATTTAAGAAAAATGTAAACAAATAATTAAAGAAAAACATATTTAAGTAGCCAACAAACACATGATAGGATGCTGAAACTCACTTGTGAATAGAAAAATATGAATTGAAGTAATAACTTGCTTACTACAGTATTATCTTGAGGTCGTGAAAGCCACTCAATCAAGTTCTACAGATGTTATGTCATCCTCTAATTTTCAAAGGATTAGTAAATAATGCTTAGAGAACATATCATTTAAACCTAACATGAGACAAGAAATATCTGTTCATTAAAATATCCTCAGACAGACAATTTCTTAGAATACTTGATGTTAGAGCTATGAGGGAAGCCCTGATGTTAGAGAGGGTAAATTTATTATGAATCTTTATAATATGAAAATATCCAGATGAGCACTACAGTATTGAATCAATCTCCACACATTTTAGTAGTCACAAAGGATCCCTAAAATTGTTCATTAAGAGAATCACGTAGAAGAAATTTTGAATGTCTTGAATTCATGCACCACCAGTGAACACATGAAAAGTGTAAAGCTTAATTCAGAAACAAGTATATAAATGCACTTTCTGGATTACCTGCATGAAACCTTCATTTAATCCATGTTCTTTTCTGTGATTCCTTCCCTCTTGTTCTTCAGGCACTGGTTATATCTCCAAGAACAAAGAAAGCCAGTTATATGCAGCATCATTGGACACTGAACTTTCTCCATTAGACAAGCTCTTTTGATACTTGCAGGAAGTTCACTGTCTCTCAGTCATTCAGAAAAATATTACTTTTCAAATTGAATTGAATTTTCAAAATGAATATGAATACTTTATTATACAAAGAACTATGAATCTTAATTGTGAATAGAAAATAAAAATATTCATTATTGGCAGGTTTTGTCCTGATGACAAACAAAAGTTAAATCAGCATTTTGGTTGTAGAAAAAATTCCAAATTGTATATGAATACTTACATTTAAATTTTTCTAAATTTCATGCATTTTGAAATAGTGAAATAGCCTTTACAACATTTCGACTTTCAATCAGTTATACTGTCCTATCTTCATATGGTATTGTTGACTTCTGGGTTTCCTGCAGGGTAAATAATAATTTCATAAACATTTCATTATATTATTGAATCCATTATTTCAATCTGTGAAGAAGTCTGCCATGTGATTACAGGTACAGACAAGTAACCTCTGAGTAAAGGCAAAGGTGTACAAACCCTTTATCTACATCTAAC
Organism: Odocoileus virginianus; assembly: GCF_023699985.2. Lineage (NCBI taxonomy): Eukaryota > Metazoa > Chordata > Mammalia > Artiodactyla > Cervidae > Odocoileus > Odocoileus virginianus. Next base: position 266,335 of record NW_027224294.1, read on the forward strand.
TGCATCACATATTACTGAGTTATTCAGTTGGTCCATCTCCAAGGTTGATTCTTCTGTAATTAAATCTTTGGATACTTCCTCATAATTTTGAGAGTTGACTCTTTACCTCCAGAGATGCCACGAGGATAATCACCACATAGGACATGACTTTCAGATTCCTATCCTCTGGGGGAACTATAATCTTGAGCTACCATCTCAAGAAGCTAGAAGAAGAAAAGCAAAATAAATCCAGAGACCCTTGTAGAATGGAAATAATAAACAGAAAACAGAAGTCACAGAAGTAAATGTAATTGAAAAACTGAGAAAGTACATAAGACCAATAATTAGTTATTTTTAAAATTTAATAAAATTGATTACATCCTAGCAAAACAGACCAAGAAAAACTAAGAACAAATTCCCAGTATCAAAAATAAAGACGGTGGGGTTCTGGTGCTCGCTACCGGGGTGGGAGGCCAGAGCGAGCCTCTCGCGGCCGGAGAAGCAAGATGGCAGCGGAGTCGTGCGTTACGCAGGAGGGAATTAAGAAGGAGCCAGAGGCGTCGATCCAAAGAAGACCTGCCCGCTGCTCCTGCGCGGCTTCACCACCAGCAATGGCCGCCACCACCACACGGATGAGTTCTCCCGCAGAAATGTGCCTTCTGCGAGCTGCAGATCTACACTTGGGTGGATGCAACCTTGAAAGAATTGACTAGTTTGGTAAAAGAAGTATATCCAGAAGCCAGATGAAAAGGCACACGCTTCAATTTTGCAGTTGTCTTTACACATCTTAAAAGTCCTGGCTATCGAGAAAAGGAGATTGGCAGCACCATGTCTGGGGGAAAGCGGACTGATGACTCCCTGACCCTGCAGCTGCAGAAGTTCCAAATGGGAGACTATCTGGACATGGCGATCACCCGTGCACGCCGGGCACCGCCTCCTTCAGAGCACATGAGGTCCCATTAAATTGTACTTACTCTTCCCAGTCAATTCTGTAAAGTAAACTTTCACTTCCTCCCCTCCTTATTGCCATTAAGCCTTTAAACTCTATGAACAAATTGTAATGCATCTATTTAGAAATTAGATTTGGCTTTGCTATGGTATGAATATTAATAGAAAGTCCATATGTTTCAAGTTCTTCTGTAAAATATGAAAAGTGCTCTTAGCATTCTATGTAAAACTGTAGTGTTAAATATATCTTGCAATCACCCTGAGTGTAAAAGTTAATGGGGCCTGGGTTCCAGGTTTAATATAGTACTGGTTGTTTAGGCTGAAGAATGGAGTTGGTATGTTTCGGCCCAAATGAGGAAGAACAAGAAAGCCATATTATATTAAATGGAACAGGGATTTGTCACCTAGACGCTTTATGGACTTGGGAAGAGGACCTGTGGGAATGAGGGGGTGCAGCTTCCCTGTTTTGGAACAGTCTGAGATGACGCAAGTTGAAGAAGTTGGCTGTGTTTAAAGAGAGTGGCCTGCCTGAATCAAGGTGTGATGACAAGTTAGAAAAAAAGTGCCACAGTGAAGACTTTGTATACTTTGAAAATGGGGAGAATAGAGCATTTTGAGGGCAGGGAGCAGGATAGAGGAACAAGGATTAGAACTCAGGGAAAGGATAGAAAGATTTACCTTGAAGACCTGACCATGAAGGGAGAAGGAAAGAGGAACCTTAAGAGCAAGGGAAAAGGTTGGGGATGAGGTCAAGTTGAGTAAGCAGAGATATTCATACACAATCTTCAGTGCTAGGGCTGATTCATGTCTGATTTGAGGCAGTATACAGAGTGGTTAAAACCAAGTGGGCTGAACATTTAAATCCTGATTATACTAGGAGCACCTTGGACAAGTTACCTGAATCTAGTTTTGTTTAAAATTTGTAAAATAGAAGTGACAGCCTACAGGACTGTGAAGACTAATGACAAAGTTAGACATAAAGTAGGACTTTTAGAAAACATAAACTGTATGGGTGCCATCTTTTCTCTTCCACAGAACAGTTACAGTCTCAGTGTGCAGTATGTGATTAAGGCCTATTACCTTCAGTCTGTTGCATGGAAAACTTTAAAAGTGTATATCCCCAAATTGTGACTGTTGATTGTGACAATCACTACAGAACTGAATGCATTTGGTCAAAAATTGCAGAAAGTAGACTCAAAGGACAAACAATGCACTGTGAAATTTATATGATACTACTCTGTAAAATGGAAAACAAAAAAGTTTCTGTATTGAAATAACAGACACTCCAAAAATATCATTAAAGATGCTATTTATAATATCAGCAAGAAAACCTAAATTTACAAGGAAACATACTAGATCTGTATGAACATAATAGAAAACAAGTAGAAAGACATATCCAGTTTGTGGATAAGAACTCTGTTTTCCAAGAAAAGATATAAATTTTCTAAAGCAAATCTCATGGACAATACTAACTAAATTTAGTTTTTCTAAGATTAGCTTATTGAATTTTAATTTTAAAATATAAATATGCAAGAGTAGACATCACTTTGATAAGGAATAATAATGAAGGGGCCTATCAGGTATCAAAGTGTATTTTAAATTAAATGCAATTACATCATATGATACATGCCACAAGAATAAAGAGATCAATGGATGATGATAGAGGCCTAAATTGGATTCAACTACAAGCTATCTTTTGGAATATAAAACTAGAATATCAAAGCCATGGAGAAAAATAATTATGTGTGTACACAACTGGTCATCTCGAAAAAAAAATAGTTAAAATATAATACATGTATATGTATGGCTGAGTATCTTGGCTATTCAGCTGAAACAATCACAACATTATTAATTGGCTGTAACCCAATACAAAATAAAAGATTCAAAAGAAGCAAAAAAAAAACAAAAGTAGTACCCACCCAGTGGGCTTACCAGGTGGCTCACTGTTAAAGAGTCCACCTGTCAATGCAGGAGACACAGAAGATACAGGTTTAAGTTTGACCTCTGGTCTGGGAAGATCCCCTGGAGTAGGACATGGCAATCCACTCTAGTATTCTTGCCTGGAAAATTCCATGGACAGAGGATCCTGGCTAGATATTGTAAAATATCTGAAATGAAAAGTGCTCAGTGAACGACTGAGCACACATTCAATGCCTACTTTACTTCTTACAACAAAATATAGATGATTTTAAAAGATATGAAACAACAAAAAGACAAAGAATTAAACGTTGAAAAATAAGAAACAATATTTTATCATCATCAAAATAGGAAAATTCTAAGCAAGGTGTAAAATCCAAAGGAAATACTTATAGATTTAACTATGTAAATGTAAAAGTATTTTTACATGACCAAATACTCTGCACTGAACAAGTACATCAAAAACAAATCATAATCTGGAAATTCAATAATTCCACATAGATGATAAATGGGATAATTTCTATAATATGTAATCAAGTCATAAAAATCAATATGGAAAACATCAGCAATCAAACAAAATATGAAAAATTTACTAATAAAAAATTCATGTAAAAGGAATACAGATCAATTTAAACACCTAAATAGATACCCAAATTCAATTAACTTGAATATTTATAAATAAAATAGATAAGTGAAATATAACTTCTTTACTCAGATGTCAGATACCACAAATATTTATCAAATGCTGATTGTTCAGAATGTATTCGAATGTATTTTTCAGAATTAGGAGAGTGTGGATTTGGTACAAGCTCATGGATAGCATTTTGGCAATAACTATGAGCATCAACATTTAAATAAATACATGTACCAAATGAATAAAATATTCAATTTCTTAGACTGACCTAAAAAATTTCAAAAAGACTTCATTGTAGAATTATACATCATAAAAACGATGGGAAAAACTTTAAGAGGCCTGGATACCTAAATTTCAGTCTTTGTAAAAGTTATGCAATATGATGAATCTAGAATGAGTTATATCTTTTTAGGTTGGTATATAAAGATCTTCAGGAGGCTAAGTAAAATTGAAACTTCTATACAGAGACATACACACACACATATGAAAACATGCTTATATTTTAAATATTATTTCTCAAAGATATTCAAGAAAAGAATATAGTGACAACATCTGAAAAGACTGGAAGGCTGTGGTATGAGATATATAAGAGCCTTATTCTGCATTATTCTATTTTGCATAGGCTCAACTTTCATATTACTTATTATATATCATACTTCAAATTTTTATTTTAAAATTAAAATATTACTTTAAAATTTCATAACTAAGGTAAACAAAATTTTTAAAAAAGAATAGATTAATATATATATTATATATAAATATTATATTATGTATAATATAATTGTGGCCTTCAACATTTTAAATTAAGCAATAAGAAGAACAAAGAGTAAAGACAGGATTCTGACTTAAAACAACAATAAGAAAATAAAAGTAAACATGGAAACTATTTAAAAATCAGCTTTACTCTATAAAACATATTATTTAGTCATTACATATTATTTATTGATTCCATACTGTCAATACATTCCACCATTCTAGGTGCAGTGATGAACCACCCATCATACGGTTTACATTCTAATGGGGAGACTGTCAAATGGTAGAATGAACATGCAGTTCATTCTTTAATTATATTTATCTTAATTGCTTGAAATTGAAAGAAAATTTGCATCAGATTTATGAAGATCTTTATATTGTGGAAGATTGGTCCTAGTGCTAAATTACTACTTTCCTGATGAATAATGCACTTATTTAATACTTAATCTGACATTTTTTTCTCCAGAGCTGATTCATAGCATTAGTCATCTCAGAATTCCTTAAGATTCATGGTTTTAACATGGGGATTTTGATTGTATAAAACACAGTCAATGATTTGTCAGTATGGAAGGTTGTGCCAGGTCTTACATATATGAAAATACAGGGAACAAAGAAGCAGGCAACCACAGTGATGTGGGAACCACAGGTCTAGAGGGTTTTCCACCTCCCTTTCTAACTCAGGTTCTTCAGAGAGTGCAGGATGACTCCATAGGAGACGAGTAAGAGCAGAAACACAGCAGTCCTCCATTGGCCACAACTAAGATGCCAGTGACAAAGGTGTCAGTACAGATGAGTTTCAGTAAGGGGTACCTACCACACGTAAAGTGATCAATGATATTGGGGCAGCAGAATGGGAGCCCAGAAACAGTGCTAATTTGAATAACTGAGTGCAAAAATTCTCCAACACAGGACACCACCAGAACCACATATATTCTGCCATGAATTCTGCCTCATGATAACCAAGTATGCAAGGGCTTACAGATGGCCACATAGCAGTCATAGGCCATGACCAGCAGAAGGAAGACCTCTGATCCACCAAAAAAGTGCTCTGTGAATAGCTGGGTCATGCATGATTCAAAGGATATGATATTTTCCCCAAATAACAAGTCTGAAATTAATCTGGGCATAATAGAAGAGGAATAATATGCATCCATAATTGATAAGAAAGTAAGGAAAAAGTACATCACTGAATTCAGTTTCCTACTGAACATCATATCAAAATAATGAGCAGGTTGCCCACCACAGTCAAAATGTAGAAGAGCAAGAATATAACAGAAAAGGACTTTTTGCTCCTTTGGGTTCTATGTGAGTCCTGGGAGGACAAAATAAGTTACACTGTTCCTTGGCTCCATCTAGTCTGGAAAGTAGCTGACATCGCATATTAGATGCAGCTTACCTAGAAAACAAGAGGGACACGTTTAAATTCACCATAAGTTTTCTATTTGTCCATTCAATTGAAAAATGTGCATGCAGAATCAATTTTTGTCCAGTAGTTCATAGAAATATACCGAAGTTGCAAAAGTCATAGTTCCTTTCCCTCAGTGATATGACACAAAATGAAGGATCAGAAAATTCCAGACCTAATAACTAATAAGTGCCACGAGAAGGATATTCACATAATGCTAAATATCACAGAGTCAGAATATATTAATCAGACTGGAATCAGAGAAGGCTTCCCAGAAGAAGCAATAATTTAGCTTAACTTTAAAGAAAAAATGAAAGTACAGGAAAAGATATGATGGAAATTCCAGGAAAATGCATATCATTTGTAATGTCATAAAAGTGTAACACTTTAGATCCACTTAAACTAACATACTCCCTGTCAGTAAATCAAACTATGAATAGAAGGTCACTGCCCTGTATTGTCTCAGAACAACCTGGAATTTCTTTCTTAGAGTGTCAAGGAAAAGATTCCTCCTTCTCCTGATCAATGAATAGTGAGTCAGTTCAATTTTGTCAACTTTATCTCTACACTCACTTTAACATAAGCAACACTTCAACTTTTAGACATCTATAGTTGGATATCAATTTAGTACATATAACAAAAAAATTAAAATTTTCCACATGTATAAAAGGTGTTCCCCATATCATTAAATAGCACCATCTTCAATGTAATTGCTCACAAAAAAAAAAGAAAGAAAAATCACATCTTGTTATTCATTCCCTTTTTGCTATCATATTATTTCCTGATAACAATGGAATATTGGCCTTCCCCAGTTGGCTCAACAGTAAAAAACTCATCTTCAGTGCAGAACGCAGGATATGGAGGTTGAATCCCTGGGTCAGGAAGATCCCCCGGAGGAGAGTATGGCAACCCACCTCAGTATTCTTGCTTGGAGAATCCTATGGACAGAAGAGCCTGGCAGGCTACAGTCCATAGGGCTGCAAAGAGTCAGACATGACTCAAATGATTAAGCATTCATGCACTTGTATGGCATACTGTTGTCTCTACTTTCAAAATATATAACATATTTTTGATCATTTTCTTCCTGTCCCAGGGAAGTAGTTTCCTGCCAATCTCTCACTTTCTTTTGAACTCCAACAATTTATTCTCCAGAAACAGCTCAAATTATACTCTTCAAATCTTGTTCTGATTACCACGGAACAGCTCAAAACTCTTATTCCAATCATGCTATCATAATTTAATACATAACAATTAATATTTATAGTAACAAGTACTGTAATCACCTTCACCTTTTTCCAGTTGAAGAAGCTATACCTAAGAATTGCTCATAATTTTCCAAGGGCACACATTTTTTAAGTGATAGTAATAGAATTGGAACCTAAATTTAACATGTTTCAAAATGATTTAATTTACTGCAAAATAAAGTCCACTATTGTGACTCATGATTCCCACCATTTAATATTAGTCTTTCATTGGGCGAACATGTTCACAATAAGAAGGAAAAATTTTTTAATTACTTACAAATACCTGATTTTTTTTCCCTTTAATCCAATAAGATGATGGAGGCCAAAAGGTTGCAATATTATCTGAAGGTATATTTGATTTAATTTATCTGTCTCTTCATTTCTTTCATGTATTCTTCTATTTATTTTGAACAATGTGATTTGCACCATAGATTGTTTAAAAGAAATCCCATCATGTACATTTAGCAGAAATTAACATGGATTTTACTTATATATATATATATATAAAGATAGCAACAAGGTATTTTCCAGGAAATTTTGTCTCTGGTAATTTCTTTTTAATTTCAAAATAGAAAAATACTATTGAATTCACTAGTCCTTCTCACTTTGTAACATCAGTACAGCCAGACTAGTTGACTTTGGATTTTGAGAAAAATTCTGTTTTCCTTGTTGTTTTTTTAATGCAATGCTTTCAGCCTGACAAAGGATATCCTGAAACGTTTATATCAGCTCTTAAAAGAAAATAATCTATTTTTTTCAACAGATGCAAAGACAACTTTTATGATTTCAAACCCCATTTATCACTGAGATTTAGAAAGTGTGTCAAAGGTTGACTTTATGCTTAATTAAATTCACTTGGACTTCCCACTAAATTTTGCAAGTACATCTGTATGTGAAAAGTGAAAGTGTTAGTCACTCAATTGTGTCTGACTCTTTGTGACCCCCTGGACTATAGCCTGCCAGGCTCCTCTGTCCATGATATTCTCCAGGCAAGCGTACTGGAGTGGGTTGCCATTCACTTCTCCAGGGGATCCTCTTGACCCAGGGATTGAAACCAGGTCTCCTGCATTGCAGGTGAATTTCCTGAGCCACTAAAGAGTCCCCCCATGTGGTCACACAGATTCACATGAGGTTGGACACAGATCTGAGTGTGTGGTGGGACACAAACTTATGTATTGTGGCGTACAGACCTATGCACATTTGCATAGAGACATATACTTGTGGCTTTGAGAACTAAGCTGTAAAATAAGCCAGCAGAAGACACCGAACACTTTCTGAGCAGCTCATACAAAGTGTGAATCAAAAGAAAATAAGAGAATCTTATCTTTCTATAAGAAGACAAAAAGCGAGGTTTATGTACACTCTATAGAGATAATGACAAATCTTTATTGAGTCATCAATCAGTTCTTCTCAATGTTTATCTTTTCCTAGATTGGAAAATAAGATATTAAAACATGCCATCTTCTTCAAAGTAAATATGTGAACGACATTCTAAATGTACTTTCATTGTTTCTAGGAACAGAGAACGCACATACAATTAATTCCCCTGATTTCATGGAGCTTATAAAACAATGAACATAGACAATTAACAAAGTATCTTATCTCATGACTTGAAAAATACTCTAATAATTTTATAATTAACTAAATTTCTGCCTTGCTCTGTTTGGGCTGCTATTACAGAGTTCTAAGGATAGTGGTGTGGCTTAAAAATTAGGGTTTATTTTTCACAGTTATAGATATTCAAAAGTCCAAGACAGAGTGGTCTGCAGATCCATGTATGATGAGGGTCTGTTTTATAGTTGATGGTCTTCACATGGCAGAAGCATCAATTGACTATAGGATGTCTTTCATAAGATCATTAATCCCATCCTTGAGGGCTCTAACTTCTTGGACTAATTACATCCTGAAGGACCCACTCCAAATAACAACATACTATAAAGGGTTAACTTGAAATTTTGGAAGGAGATTCAAACTTTCAGTTTATAACAACAACCAAAAGTTGAGAAGTTAATTATGTAAATTTTGATAAATGCAAATATTTGATGTTATTTGGTGAGTAGTATTGTGCTTGAGAAGACTTTGAGATGATGGCAGAAAGCGAAGAGGAACTAAACCACCTCTTGATAAAGGTGAAAGAGGAGAATGAAAAAGTTGGCTTAAAACTCAACATTCAAAAAACTAAGATCATGGCATCTGGTCCCATCACTTCAAGGCAAATAGATGGGGAAACAATGGAAACAGTGATAGTTTATTTTCTTTTCTATTTTTTTAGGTTTTATTTATTTATTTATTTTTACTAGTTGGAGGGTAATTACTTTACAATATTGTAGTGGTTTTTGCCATATATTGGCCGTTGTCTCTGACTGCAGCCCTGAAAGATGCTTGCTGCTTGGAAGGAAAGCTATGACAAACATTGACAGCATATTAAAAAGCAGAAATATCACTTTGCTGACAAACTCATTATAGTGAAAGCTCTGCTTTTTCCAGTAGTAACATATGGATGTAATAGTTAGACCATAAAGAAGGCTGAACACTGAAGAATTTATGCTTTCGAATTGTGTTGCTGGAGAAAACTCTTGAGAGTGGAATCAAGATTGCCTGGAGAAATATCAATAATCTCAGATATGCAGATGACACCACCCTTATGGCAGAAAGCAAAGAAGAACTAAAGAGCCTCTTAATGAAAGTGAAAGATGAGAGTGAAAAATTGGCTTAAAAGTTAACATTCAAAAACCTAAGATCATGGCTTCTGGTCCCATCAATTCATGGCAAATACTTGGGGAAACAATGGAAACAGTCAGACTTTTTTTGGTGGGGTCCGCAAATGGTGACTGCAACCATGAAATTAAAAGATGCTTACTCCTTGGAAGAAAAGTTATGACCAATCTATACAGCGTATTAAAAAGCAGAGACATCACTTTGCCAACAAAGGTCCATCTAGTCAAAGCTATGGTTTTTCCAGTAGTCATGTATAGATATGAGAGTTGGACTATAAAGAAAGCTGAGCACCGAAGAACTGATGCTTTTGAACTGTGGTGTTAGAGAAGACTCTTGAGAGTCCCTTGGACTGCAAACAGATCCAACCAGTCCATCCTAAAGGAAAGTAACTCTGAATATTCATTGAAGGATTGATGCTGAAACTGAGGCAACAATACTTTGGCTACCTGATGCAAAGAGCCAACTCATTGGAAAAGACCCTGATGTTGGGAAAGATTGAGGGCAGAAGAAGAAGGGGGTGACAGAATATGAGATGTTTGGTTGGCATCAGTGGTTCAACAGACATGAGGTTGAGCAAACTCTGGGAAATAGTAAAGGACAGAGAAGTTTAGAGTGCTGAAGTCCATGGGGTTGCAAAGAGTCAGACACAATTTTGCACCTGAACAACAAGAAATCTTGAGGTATTAAATAGGGATAAAATTTCATACAGTGTGATTTACTATTTAAAAAAATCCGCACTACATTGACTCACCCTGGCTAGGCTCAACTGTAAATTGCCTACCTAGCACCGCGGTGCGTGACATGCAAACTGATGGCGAGGATCCAGAGCGCGCGCCCGGACCAGCGCTGAGGGCTGGGGGCAGATGCCCGCCGCCCTCCAGCTGGATTCGGGGCCCGCGCGTGCGTACGAGCGAGCTGGCGAGGGGCTCCCGGGCGCGGCGCGTGGTCTGCGCGCGCCCGGCCGTGCGTGTGGCTGCGGGAGGCTGCGTGTGCGCGCGGGGAGGGACAGTCCGCCGCCCGCTCGCCTCGGAGCAGGGTGCGCGCCCTGCGCGGGAGTAGTTCATGGCAAATCTTGTAATTAAGCATGGGATATGGAAAACAAAACACTTCAGCTGGTACTTTAATCTCATGTGAAATTCTACAGAAATTGCAAGCATTATTTTGACTGCTACTTGCTATCAAATGCTCAGTTGGTGAAATTGAAGGTCTTTCACTCAGAAGAGAAAAACCAGGAAAGAAGTGCAGACATGAAGAAACTGAGGCTTCCAGAGAGAAATAACATGCCCCGAGCTTGCCCTGGTTGGTAAAGAACAGAGTTGGATTTGGACTCTAGTCTTCACCTTTGGAGCCACCTGTGTTGTTTCTCTGGGAACTGGCTGGAACCCGAGGCTTGCATGCTTCTGAGCTTCTGTGAATGGCCCCGGCACTCCTGACCACTCTTCCGGCTAGGATGTCGCTCAGATCCCTGAAATGGAGCCTCCTCCTGCTGTCGCTGCTGAGTTTCCTGGTGATGTGGTACCTCAGTCTGCCGCACTACAATGTGATAGAACGTGTGAACTGGATGTACTTCTACGAGTATGAGCCCATTTACAGACAAGACTTCCGCTTCACGCTTCGAGAGCATTCAAATTGCTCTCATCAGAACCCATTTCTTGTCATCCTGGTGACCTCACACCCCTCAGACGTGAAAGCCAGGCAGGCCATTAGGGTTACCTGGGGTGAAAAGAAGTCTTGGTGGGGCTATGAAGTTCTTACGTTTTTCTTATTAGGCCAACAGGCTGAAAAGGAAGACAAAGGGTTAGCTTTATCCTTAGAGGATGAACACCTCCTTTATGGGGACATAATACGACAGGATTTTTTAGACACATACAATAATCTGACCTTGAAAACCATAATGGCATTTAGGTGGGTAACTGAGTTTTGCCCCAACGCCAGGTATATCATGAAGACAGACACTGATGTTTTCGTCAATACTGGCAATTTAGTGAAGTATCTTTTAAATTTAAACCACTCAGAGAAGTTTTTCACAGGTTATCCTCTAATTGATAATTATTCCTATAGAGGATTTTACCAAAAAACCCATATTTCATACCAGGAATATCCCTTCAAGGTGTTCCCGCCTTACTGCAGTGGGTTGGGTTATATAATGTCCAGAGATTTGGTGCCGAGAATCTATGAAATGATGAGTCACGTAAAACCCATCAAGTTTGAAGATGTTTATGTTGGGATCTGTTTGAATTTATTAAAAGTGGACATTCATATTCCAGAAGACACCAACCTTTTCTTTTTATATAGGATCCACTTGGATGTCTGTCAGCTCAGACGTGTGATTGCAGCCCATGGCTTTTCTTCCAAGGAAATCATCACATTTTGGCAGGTTATGCTAAGGAACACCACGTGTCACTATTAATTTGACATTCTACCCAAGCCTAGAGAAGGGAGGGATACTTTGTAGAAAGTGTTAACGTTAGACTATGAAATCGCCAATGAAAAACCCATGAGATGGTCACTGTGTGGCTTACACAAAGCTGAAACTCGTGTAGAGCCTATAGACTGGAGACTCTAGGGTTGCACTTGGCCTGTGGTTTATTATGACAACAATCAAGTCAAGCCTTTTAAAAGTGATATTCAGAGGAATTAAAATCTTATAAAGGAATGGGAAGTTTTTTTTTTAATAAAACTAATAGGGCCAAACAGTTTGAACATGTCATTCTATAGACTAGAGCTTCTTAAATGGGTTTCATTGAATTATAAGCTCATTTATCCATAACAACAAAACAGTGTGCAGTATTATTCATGCGGCATCTAGTCAGTTCAGGGTTTTGTGTATCTCTTCATGGATTACTAGTTTTTTTTAAATATACAGTTCTGTGTAAAAGAAACTGAAGTTATTTCTGAACAAAGTTTAATCTGTTTTTGGTCATTTGGAAGATATTTCAAGATGCTGCAGTATTAAAGAGTTATTAATTATTATTTAATAATACTTAGAGTTTTACACTTTATGGATGTTTGAATGTTTTGGTTTCAATACTGCATAAACAGAATAAACTTTTTTTCCAGTTAAAAAAAAAAATCCATTGTCACATAGCCTTATGCCCCTCATGAATCCAACTAAATAAGGGGCGCAAAATAATGTTTCTTTGACCACATGTTTCCAACCACATTAGAGCAGATAATAGTTAGTTTCAAGCCTAATTCAGACACAGAGACAGAGAGAGGATGCTATGAATGATGTCTCTGCCCAATAAAACAATATATTCTGGTTTGTTATTACTTAATAATCTGTATTTTACCAATAAGAGCGATCAGAATGGCATACATGCAGTATCTTTTTTTAACAAGGATAATGTTTAAGTTCTGCAGTACATATTTGAAATGCATGGATTATGGATTACACTAAATTTACTTATGGAAGGCAGAGACTGATCTCTATAGAAGGCTATAAACACCGTAAATGAACAAGAGTAGGGGGATATTGAAAAATAACAGAGGTCCAATCAGATATTCTAAACTACCTGGAAGAGGAAGTGATTATCTTTAGGAAAATATAAGACTAACAAAGCTGGAAAACTTAAGATAATATGAATTCCCATTTGGGAAAATAAATACAGTTTAGTTATTTTCTGCATGTCTACCTTGTTCATGCATATTATTTTCACATAGTATCCTTATGATTAATACTGTAACTCTGAAAAATCACTCTTCTTCTACATTAATATGCTAAACAATATGAACAAAATAATTGTTAGTAAAGTATTATGGATACAAAAATAAGCTACATACTTCAAATATTAATATGGGCTGTCTTTGTTTAAAGAGGAGTGAATCAATTTTCTACTTATTTCATATTTCCTTTTTCTGAAATCTATAATGAGTCATATTAACTCTGAAAAAATGAATTATTTAAGATAGAAACATGAGAAACCCTGCACTTTCACAGTATTAACTATAGGATAACTCATTACATAGAACATATGAATATAGTGTAACAGAGATAATTTTAATTTTACACTTAAAAGCTCTGCATATTTTCCTAAGAAATTGCAAAAGATATATATATATATATATATATATATATATATATATATATATATAATATGAAAAGCTTAAAGTATATTTTGGTCACTGAAAGTATTCATATAATAAATGTTTTTAATCTGCCAACTTTATTAAATCTGAGGGAAATTTACTACAGTTAAATAAGCATACATGTCTTATGTGAAAACAGCAGTATTTCACTGAAAACAGGTGATACATATTCCGTTGCCTCATTTTCTTTTTCTGATCCACAGCTTTCTCATGGCATTTTTTATCTCTCCATTCCTCAGCGTATATATTAGAGGGTTCAGCATAGAACTGATAATAGTGTAAAACACAGTCAAGGATTCATCAATGGGTGAATTGGAAAGAGGTCTCACATACAGAAAAATACAGGGCACAAAGAAGAGGTGATGTGGGAGCCACAGGTAGACAAGGCTTTGCACCTCCCTTCCTGACTAATATTCTTCAGGGAGTGCAGAATGGCCCCGTAGGAGATGAGTAAGAGTGTGAAGATGACCACACGGATGGCCCCATCAATGGCCAGCACTGTGAGGCCAATAACATAGGTGTCAGTGCAGGCAAGTTTGAACAAGAGGTACCTGTCACAGATGAAGTGATCAGTGACATTGGGGCCACAGAAGGGAAGGCTGTAAACAAGAGAAGTTGAACTACAGCATGTAAAAACCCACCAACCCAGGCCAACAGCAGCAGCAGAACACACACTCACTGATTCATGATTGTCAAATAATGCAAGGGTTTGCAGATGGCCACGTAGGCCATGACCACCAGGAGCAAAACTTGCATACCAGCAAATAAGTGCTCTATAAAAAACTGGGTCTTGCAAGCTTGGAAGGAGAAGGTTTTTTTCTCATAAAGTAAGTTTATAATCATTTTTGGGGTGACAGCAGTAGAATAAACAGCATCCAGAAATGATAAGTAACCTAGAAAGAAGCACATAGGGGAATTCAGAGTTGAACTGAACACCACAGTCAGGACAAAGAGTAGGTTGTCCACCGTGGTCACAACGTAGATGAGCAAGAAGATGACAAATAATATTTTCTGACCCTAGACACTCTCAGTCATCCCCAAGAGGACACATTCTGTTACATTGTTCCTTGGTTTCACCAAGTCTGTATAAGAGCTCAGTTCATATATTAGAAGTTTACCTACAACACAAAGGGGAAATTTTTAAATTCAGTCTAAGTCGTATCTCTTATGTATCCATTCACTTAAAATCAGTAGTATGGAGTATATGTATGATCCCAATGTATCCTAGACATTGTGTTAATCGAGTTGAATACAGGGTAAATGATCAAACAATTCCACATCAATGTGTGTATGTGCTCAGTCATGTCTGACTGTTTGCATCCCCATGGACTGCAACCTGCCAGGCTCCCCTGTTCATGGTATTTTTCCAGGCAAGAATATTGGAGTGGGGTGCTATTTCCTACTCCAGGGGATCTTCCTGCCCCAGGAATTGAATTCATGTCTCTTGAATCTCCTGAATTGGCAGGTGAATTCTTTACCACTAATGTCACCTGGGAAGCCCACACAAATGTAAAAAGTGACGTTATAAGCATATTGACAGAATCCTAAGGGAAGATGAGAAGGGAATTCCATGAATACGTAAACCATGTATAAACTTACAAAGGTGTAATACTTGAGACAAATTTAACCTAATGTCCATATTCAGTAAGGGTAAATGGAGCTATGAATATAAGTTCCCCTGGGCTGTCTCAGAACTCACTGAGGCTTCTTTCTGAGGGTCTTATTTGGATATTCCACATTTTCCTGTCAAATGAATATTGAAGCAGTTCCAATTTTGTCTCAGGACCCTATTCCTACTCTAATTTTAATGTTTGTATATGCAATACCTCCAGTTTTGTACATTTGAATATGGATAACAATTTAGTATTTATAAAACAAAATTAAGAATTTTTCACAATATAAAAGTTGTTCTCCATCTCATTCCAAAATACCACCTTCAATGCCATTGCTCAGACAATAAAGCTTACAGTCTTCACTCCTCTACTGGTCTTCTAAGACTTATTCATACCTTTAAGAAATTCTGCTGTCTCTATTTTCAAAATGTATTACAAATTTAATCATCCCTACTCTGTTTCCTACCAGACCACTGCAGCAGCCTTCTGCCAGCTATGTCCACTTCTATTCTGGCCTGTAACAACTTGTTATTAACCCATATGATTCACTTTCATCCTGTTCTGATTATATTCCTTCACTGCTCAGAACTCCCACAGTGGATTCCGATCACGTAACCACAGTTTAATGGATCACATCTAATATTTATGGTAACAAGAACAGGAATCTTCATATTATGTTTTAAGATACTAAAGCTGAGACCATTTCATTCATTTCTGCAAGATCATGCATTTTTAGTTTCAGTGGTAAAACTAGAACTGGAATGTAATTTTGAGTTATTTCAATATGATTTAATGTCTTACATAATAAAGAATGTCACACAATTGTGAAACCTGGTTCCCACTATTTACTATTAGTCTTACTTTATGGAGGCTGTTTAGAATCTGAAGGAAGAAATTTTAAGTTATTCACAAAGACTTGGAATTCTTATTTCATCCAGTATGACAACAGAAGGTGAAATCTGCATTATTGTTTGAGAAAATTGTTTTTCATTCAGCTGCCTGTACATTTTCTCCTTAGAGTCTTCTCCTTATTCAGGTGACTGTTTTTATTTGTATTATAAAGTTTTAAAATAAACTCCAAAGTGCACACAAAAAAATGAAGTTTACCAGATTAGGATAATTTATCAAAAAGACAAGCAGATTTTTATGTTTACATAGGAATATAGCAACTAAACTTTTCCTAGGGGAATTTATCTAATGTAACCTTTTTTTTTTTTAACCAACTTCAAATAGAAAAATACCATTGAGTTATTTAGCCCTTCTCATTTTGTTATGTCTGTATGGCCAGACCAGTTGACTTGAGATTTTGCAAGACATTCTTGTGTTTTGTTTTGTTTTGTTTTTCCTTTTCAGGCACCACTTTAACAAATAACCTCCCCAAAATTTTAAACCAGTTATTAAAGTGATATCATCTTTTTATTCCTATAGGGATAATATATAACTTCACTACCTCTGTAAATATGTCAGTCTCAGCCAATGGAAAGTAATGCTGTTAAATAGGAATCTTGACTACCCTCTGCACCTGATGCTCCCAGAAAAGCCCAGTAGAGCTCTTTCCAGTCAGAACCAACGCTGTGAGTAGGTGGACTCTTGTAGTTCGTATTATGAATGCAAGATGCATCTCAGCAGCAACCAGCAGGGAAGTCTGAAAGAACAAGGTTTATTACTCAGGGATCATGAAGACTATGCAGCATGCCTGGGACCACACAGGGAAATAATGAGACACAGACCGATAGAGATGAGAAAGAGAGAGATGTTGAGGAGAGAAAAAGAGAATCTGAGATTCTGCCTTCACTGGACTCAGGGATGGGGTGCCTATATTTCCTAGGGTTCACTTTTTATTGGTGGATTTAAAACATAAGAGTGCGGCTAAATCACAGGAGGGAAAATTTGGGGTCCTGTGAATGGTCAGGTATAGATCACCCAGGGCTTTGTAAAAGGTGAACTACATGGATGGAGAGGTCTGGCTCCTTATCTGGTTGTGTAACTGTTGATGCTGAAGATGGATGTCTTTGAAACGGTTGCCTGGACAACCAAAAGCTTAATGTTAGCCACTTACATTACACTCCAAAAAATTGATTGTTGGGCACTTACACCACAAGACTATTGCTAGATAAATTCACCTTCTGAGCCACTGGGGATTAGAACCGCACCACATTTTTTTCTTGGGAGACACAATACAAAACAAAACTACATCAAATTTCAAACGGGGGTGAGTGCCTCATGTCCAAAAGCTCTTCATTCTACAGACAGGTTTTTAAGCGTAGTTTTCTTTTTTTAGTTAAATGAAACATAAGGCAAACATATTTAAAACCAATACAACTTTATTTAAGGAATTTCACATGTTGTGATTTCTTCCACTGGACATCAAGGTTATTTTAGTTCCCCTAAAGTAAGGTAGCGCTTTTAAAAAGATCCTAGGCTTTTTTTTAAATTGAACTATATTAGACATGTAATGCTGTGGAAGTTTAAGGTATACAACCTGTTGATTTGATGCATTTATAGACTATAGTAGGGCTTCCTTAGTGGCTCAGATGGTAAAGAATCTTCCAACAATGTGGAAAACCCAGGTTTGATCCTTGGTTCAGGAAGACCTGGAGAAGGACTTGGCAAGCCACTCCAGTAAATCTTGTCTGCAGAATTCCACAGACAGAGGAGCCTGAGAGGCTACAGTCCATGGGGTCGCAAAGAGTCGAACATGACTGACTGACTAACACTTCACTTAACTTCACAGAGTATATTATGATTATCTTCACAAGAATATACAACAGAGAAAAGACAACCTCTTTAACAAGTGGTGCCGAGAAAACTGGTCAACCACCTGTAAAAGAATGATGCTAGAACACTTTCTAACACCATATATAAAAAAAATAAACTCAAAATGGATTAAATATCTAAATGTAAGACCAGGAACTATAAAACAAAGGCAAAACACTCTCTGACATAAATCACAGCAGGATTCTCTATGACCCATTTCCCAGAGTAATGGAAATAAAAGCAAAAATAAACAAATGGGACCTAATTAAACTTAAAGCTTTTGCACAATGAAGGAAACTATAAGCAAGGTGAAAAGACAGCCTTCAGAATGGGAGAAAATGATAGCAAATGAAGCAACTGACAAATAATTAATCTCAAAAATATATAAGCAGCTCACACAGCTCAATACCAGAAAAATAAATGACCCAATCAAAAAATGGGCCAAAGAACTAAACAGACATTTCTCCAAGGAAGACATACAGATGGCAAAGAAAACACATGAAAAGATGCTCAACATCACTCATTATCATAGAAATGCAAATCAAAACCACAATGAGGTACCATTACACGCCAGTCAGGATGGCTGCTATCCAAAAGTCTACAAGCAATAAATGCTGGAGAGGGTGTGGAGAAAAGGGAACCCTCTTACACTGTTGGTGGGAATGCAAATTAGTACAGCCACTATGGAAAACAGTGTGGAGATTTCTTAAAAAGCTGGAAATAGAACTGCCATATGACCCAGCAATCCCACTTCTGGGCATACACACCAAGGAAACCAGATCTGAAAGAGACATGTGCACCCCAGTGTTCATCGCAGCACTGTTTATAATAGCCAGGACATGGAAGCAACCTAGATGCCCATTAGCAGACAAATGGATGAGGAAGCTGTGGTACATATACACCATGGAATATTACTCAGCCATTAAAAAGAATTCATTTGAATCAGTTCTAATGAGATGGATGAAACTGGAGCCCATTATACAGAGCGAAGTAAGCCAGAAAGATAAAGACCATTACAGTATACTAACACAAAAATATGGAATTTAGAAAGATGGTAACGATAACCCTATATGCAAAACAGAAAAAGAGACTCAGATGTATAGAACAGACTTGTGGACTCTGTGGGAGAAGGCGAAGGTGGGATGTTTCAAGAGAACAGCATCGAAACATGTATATTATCTAGGGTGAAACAGATCACCAGCCCAGGTTGGATGCATGAGACAAGTGCTTGGGCCTGGTGCACTGGGAAGACACAGAGGGATCGGGTGGAGAGGGAAGCGGGAGGGGGGACCGGGATGGGGAATACATGTAAATCCATGGCTAATTCATTTCAATTATATGACAAAAACCACTGCAATGTTTTAAGATAATTAGCCTCCAACTAATAAAGAAAAAAATAAATTAAAAAAAAAATGGGCCAAAGAACTAAACAGACATTTCTCCAAAGAAAACATACAGATGGCTAACAAACACATGAAAAGATGCTCAACATCACTCATTATCAGAGAAATGCAAATCAAAACCACAATGGGGTACCAGCTCACGACGATCAGAATGGCTGCTATCAAAAAGTCTGCAAACAATAAATACTGGAGAGGGTGTGGAGAAAAGGGAACTTTCTTACACTGTTGGTGGGAATGCAGACTAGTACAACCACTATACAACCACTATGGAGAACAGTGTGGTGACTCCTTAAAAAAATTAAATCGAACTGTCATACGACCCAGCAATCCACTGCTGGGCATACATAGCAAGGAAACCAGAATTGAAAGAGACACGTATACCACAATGTTCATCACAGCACTGTTTACAATGGCTAGTACATGGAAGCAACTTAGATGTTCATTAGCAGGCGAATGGTTAAGAAATCTGTGTTACATATACACAATGGTATATTACTCTGCTACTAAGAAGAACACATTTGAATCAGCTCCAATGAGGTGGATGAAACTGGAGCCTATTTTATACAGTGAAATAAGTCTGAAAAAAAACAATGCAATATATTAACACATATATATGAAATTTAGAAAGATGGTCACCATGACCCTATATGCAAGACAGCAAAAGAGACACAGACATAAAGAACAGATTTTTGGACTCTGTGGGAAAAGGTGAGGGTGGGATGACTTGAGAGAATAGCACTGAAACATGTATATTACCATATGTGAAATAGATGACCAGTCCAAGTTTGATGCATGAAACAGGGCACTCAAAGCCGGTGCACTGGGACAACCCTGAGGGATGGGATGGGGAGGGAGGTGGGAGGGGGGTTCAGGATGGGGACACATGGCTGATTCATGTCACTGTATGGCAAAAACTACTACAATATTGTAAAGTCATTAGCCTCCAATTAAAATAAACTAGTTAATTAAAATGATTGCCATCAATAAAAAGAAAAGAAACTTACAAGTTGTGTTGGAAGTTACATTTATTCTGAAACGCAGGTGGAGCAGGGTTTAAAAGCACTCGTAATAAAGATATTTTTGTAAACATTAAAAAAAAATTCTCAATTGTCATATCAGTCAGCTCACAATTCTTTTAATTGGACTCTTTTATATACACTGAACATGGACATACTAGTATCATGCTTCCCAAATCCCCCTCCCGGAAACTTTGGGATCTAAGTCCTCTAAATATTAAGTTCAAATTATTTTCACTCCTAAGCTACAATGCCCCAGAATAACAGAATTTGTTAAGACATTGTCACTACCTACAATCAAAGACAAAGTGGACTATTCAATCTTCCACATGTTAGCATCTATGTCTTGTCGTTCTTTGTCACAGATCTAATAGTTGGTTCTGTAAGTAAAGCAAAATACATAGTTACTCTATGAGGCATTTTCAATGATGTGAGTCTACATTAAAACCCTTTATTGTTTGGACTTTCCTGTGACTTGGCCCTGGTTAGCTGTTTGGAAGCAGTAAGGGATAAAGGAGGAAGTTCATGAGAAGAATAAATATCTTTACACGACAGTGCTTTTTTTTTTTTTTCAAATGAGTCAGTAATGTAGTGTGTAGGCTAGAAAAGACTGCTCTTTCCTCTCTTTCAAGAAAGAGGAAACTACTTATGTGAATATTTGTACACTCACAGTTCTTACTGATCTTCATATAAATGTGTCTGTTCTAGATGTCAGAGTCCCACTCTTTACCAGAGCACTGGTAAACAAACATTCCTCATGAGGTTGCACATTCAGATTTCTATAAGGTTCTACAATGTTTATCATAAAACCCTGGACAGGAATTAGATCTTATTCTCTGTCTGCAAGAGATGTGGTGACAATGGTCAAAGGAACTCTATATTCAAAGCATGTTCAGAAGGCGTACTAGATAGAGTATATTTGAGGAAGTACCTAAATTAGACACAGTATGCAGCCTTTTTCAAAGGAAAATAATATTCCTTTTCCTGAAGTAGAAGCCTTCAATTAAAACTCTGCCACCTGCCTGGAATTTACTACTGTAAAAATCTCATAGGAACAGAATCCAACTGTAGCAGCTATGATTTACTTTTACTTAAGGTAAATCACTTAAAATGATTAGCCTTAAATTTAACCAAAGCTAAAAAACAAAACTATATATATATATATATATATATATATATATATAGTTCACATATCCCCATTTTCAAATGGAGAAATAGATAATATTTTCCTTGAGCCAAAGCAATTCCAAAGTTCTTGGTAAAATAAAATTATTACAAATTTAGTAATTATATATGCTTTAGTAATTTATAAATAGAAAAAGAAGTTCCAAATAAACAAAAATAGTCATACTGAATTTCTTACATAGATAAAAATACAAATAAGAAAGAAAATCAAAATCAGAAAGACTCTTCATGACCATTTAATCAGACTGCAATATTGGTAAATGATGACAAAAGGTGATATACATCTCTACTGCATAAATATAATTTTCATCCGAATATCTCCGTGTTTCTTAAGCTACTCTCTTTTCTTAATTCTATCAAAACTCACTAAAATAATTCATACTTGTGGTGTAACTACTTGTCTTTCAAATCCTAAAACTCTCCTCTGGCTTATAACATTCTTTTTTACTTAATTATTATTTTTAAACTCCCTATTGTCAAGTACATGTACTCTTTTCTTCTAGCTCACATAAATTCATCTACCTCAGTTTGGGCCATCTATGCTACAATCATAACACAGTATTATAAACAAATTATTGTAATTGGTGTGGTCCAAGAGAAAATTTAATACTCTCCCTCAAAAAGGAAAGGATTACTTTAGGAGATGGAGAAGGAAATGGCAACCCACACCAATATTCTTGCCTGGAGAATCCCATGGACAGAGGCGCCTGGTGGGCTATAGTTCATGGGCTTGTAAGAGTTGGACACAACTAACCAACTAAACCAACACCACTTTAGGAGAAGAATTTTTTATGGAAAGAATATTAATATGAGGTCAACCCCAATAGTCAGAACCTTCCTAAGAAAAAAGATTCCTACCAAAGTGTGATATTCTCAATGTAAGTAAACATATGATAAGACTTTGAAGTATAACCAATAAAAAGAAGAGAGGTTTCCTAGATTACATATATTATTCCTTAAAACATAAAGAGCTTATGATTATTTGAATCTGACTTTTTCGTTGAGTCAGGAAGAACAATCATGTTGAAGGTCTGTGATCAGACGTGAGACCACAGTGTCTAATAAATAAACTGTTTGGGAGGAAACTCTACCAGACTGTGGATGTACACACAGAAATGCAGCTATAGACAGAGAACACCAGATGGCAACACAAAGGGCAGGGAAAACAGTAGAACAAAACCAGTGATATTAGGCAGGCAAGACAGGCAGAGACACAGCAGGGGAATGTCTAAGGCCATGTGTCTGATATGACTGCGTGAACCCGGTGCTGTCTCTTCTACCTAAAATTGACTTACCACTATCTCATATGGGGTTCACATTACTCATTTTCATTACGGAACTAATTTTTATATCTCAAGTTAGAATTAAGAGTCTCAAATAAGCTTATAAGTAGACTTTTCTACAGCACTTTTCAAATACAATTATTTGTGGATTTAGCATGATTCTAATTAATTTTGCTGAATGAATATGCAGTTAAGAGATATGGCTTCATTTCATTAACTTTATTACTTTTATATTTTCAAAAAATCTATGGGTCTATGCTTGAATGTTGTATGAGTTGGCATTTTGGATTTATTTGACTGCCATTGGTGATTTAAAATTATAGCCCACTCACACCCTATAAATAATATTTTCTTTATAGACATATTTATACTATACATTTGCTATACTTATTTTAACAAATGTATATTTTTATAAATATAGAAGATGCCCCACTTTACTGCACACTCACTTCCAGATATTACAGTTTGAAAAGAGGGAGAGGATGCACGTATAATCTCTAAATAAAGCACCATTTCCTTTAAGTACTTTTATGATATCTAATTGGCTTCCCAGGTGGCACTAGTGGTAAAGAACCCTCCTGCCAATGCAGGAGATCTAAGAGATGCAGGTTTGATCCCTGGGTTGGAAGATCCCCTGGAGGAGGGCATGGCAACCCACACCAGTATCTTGCCTGGAGAATCCCATGGACCCAAGAGTCTGGAGGGCTACAGTCCATAGAGTCACAAAGAGTTGGATGTGACTGAAGTGATGGAGCACGTACACATGCGTGATATCTACTATTTGACACACACTAATGTAGAAAAATGGATGTATTTTGATAACTGGTAATGTTTCACATATTCCCATTTCTATTTTTTTCTTTTTTTTAAATTTCAGAATAGCCTCTTAAAGGATGCAAATTTCCTGATGTTACATATAAATAACAATAGGATATTGTCACTCAATAGTTCAAGTTTACACAATTCAAGTGTTCTGCTTAAGCATTTAAAATCTGAGGTGGTTTGTCTCCACGATCTGAAGTAAAATATATTATACTTGGAACAGTACCACACAACCACATTAAATTGTGGGACTCTAACATCCATAAGAACAATTATCTTGAATATTTGATGCTTTATACTTTCTAGATTCATCTCCATTGTATCACTATTTCAAAATGTGTTTATATCCATGGCTAATTCATTTCAATGTATGACAAAAACTACTGTAATGATGTAAAGTAATTAGCCTTCAACTAATAAAAATAAATGGAAAAAATGTGTTTATACATTATTCAAAGAAATTTGACTACTATAAACAGTTTTTGTTGTTTAGTCACTCAGTAGTGTCCAACTCAGTTGTGTCCAACTCTTTTCAGCCCTATGCCTTGTAACCCACCTTATCTGTTCATGGAATTTTCCAGGCAAGAATACTGAAGTGGGTTGCCATTTCCTACTCCAGGGGATCTTCCCAACTCAGAGATCAAACCTGGGTCTTTTAGGACTCCTTAATTGTCAGGGGGTATGTGGAAAATGTGTTTATTACCCTACTTCTGTGAACATAGAATTTATCTTAAAAAATAACAACTTTAATAAATATAATCCAGTACGATTTATTTGCTGATGTAGAGCAGAGAAGGCCATGGCACCCCACTCCAGTACCCTTGCCTGGAAAATCCCATGGACAGAGGACCCTGGTGGGCTGCAGTCCATGGGGTCTCGAATAGTTGGACACGACTGAGAGACTTCATTTTCACTTTTCACTTTCATGCACTGGAGAAGGAAATGGCAATCCACTCCAGTGTTCCTGCCTGGAGAATCCCAGGGACGGGGGAGCCTGGTGGGCTGCCGTCTACAGGGTCGCAGAATCGGACACGACTGAAGAGACTTAGCGGTGGCAGCAGCAGCTGATGTAGAGACTTCTACATGCAAATGCCCAGTATTTCTCTAGGGTATAATTCTTGGGGTCATGAACTACATTGAGGCAATGATTATAGCCTGTTCGTTAGAGCAGCCTCACTTAGAGATGCCTTGGCACTCTAGTCCCTGCCTTTCACTCAGGAATCAGGGAAGGAAAAGTGCCTTCCCTGAGGTGAATGGTGAACTCTGGTCACTACCTTCTTCCAACCTAGTCTCAGTCTCCACGGCTGACACAATGCTTTAATTATTCAGAATACTTGGTGCCAAAGCCAAATGCACACTAACAGGTGCTTTGGTTTATCAATTCTCCAGTGAAAATTTCTTTGAGCAACCAGTGGTTACTTGGCAGGACCTACAGTGCTGATCCTACCATGGAGCTCCTAAAAATGGCTCCTACTGCTGCTGATGCTGCTAAGTCGCTTCAGTCATGTCCAACTCTGTGCGACCAGGCTCCCCTGTACCCCGGGATTCTCCAGACAAGAACACTGGAGTGGGTTGCCATGTCCTTCTCCAATGCATGAAAGTGAAAAGTGAAAGTGAAGTTCCTCAGTCGTGTCCGACTCTTTGAGACCCCATGGATTGCAGCCCACCAGGCTCCTCTGTCCACGGGATTTTCCAGGCAAGAGTACTGGAGTGGCGTTGCCATTGCCTTCTCCATGACTCCTATTAGCAGGCCTCAATTCCCCCAACATAATAAAAGATTCTCTGAAGACTGCGTCACACCATCGTGAATGGTGTCTGTCTCCAATCCCTGCCCAGTCAAAAGAAACTAAGGCCCCTTTCCTTTCCCTCCATTGCAACTCCCTGCTTCCCCCCAGAATGTCTTCCTAAGCTCACTCTTCTCCCCCTTCCTGTAAGAGAATGGGCACAGAACCATCTTCACATTCAGGGCTTTGTGTCCCTTTGAAGTTTCCATTGTTCATGTATCAATACGTGGCATCTAATGATACCTTTTTAATGTGCAGCCAATTATTTCCCAAATTTGAGTATCTTGCACAAGACATTTAAATAAGGATGATCTGAAGTTTAGCTTCAGCCTTGGTCTCATCTGAAATCAGTTATCAGTTTGGACTTCAGGATTTGCAAGTTGAATATCTACACTACTATCATCCTCTGCCCTTCAGGGATATGACTGCATTTGTTACTGCTGTGTATTGATGCAATCTCCATAATGGTGCTATCACAAATCAATGAGAAGACATAGATTTATTTTTAACATATACATACTTGCTCTCAAATATTGGTGAAAATTTGGTATCCCAAATTTTTTCCAGAATGATCTCTCTGATTGTTTCACACCAGGGCATTCTACAACAGAAATTGGCCTAAGGATCCCAGCTACTGGAGGATGACTGAAGAACCAACAAATGCCAATATTCCTATTCCTGAGGAGTAGTGTCAGAGAAGGATGCTAACACACCTGGGTATGTAGGGAGGTCATAGTATCGGTGGTGCCTGATAAAGCTAACTCATTGTGGGTGAGCATCTCGATCAGCTCTGTGGGAACATTGTAGGGACCTCCGCTTCACTGGCAGCTCAGCTAGTTAAGAATCCACCTGTGATGCAGGAGACCCTGGTTTGATTCCTGGGTCAGGAAGATTCTCTGGATAAGGGCTAGGCTACCTACTCCAGGATTCTTGGACTTCCCTCATGGCTCAGCTGGTAAAGAATCTGCCTGCAGAGACCTGCACTGGGAAGATCACCTGGAGTTGGGAAGATCCAATCCCTGGGTTTGGAAGATCCAATCCCTGGGTTGGGAAGATCACCTGGAGAAGGGAATGCCACCTACTCCAGAATTGACCTGGAGAATTCTATGGACTGTATAGTCCATGGGGTCCCAAAGAATCGGACATGACGGAACAGCTTTCACTTTCAGGCTTCTAGGAACATGTGATTAGAGTCCCTTCCTCCATTTAGGTGGAAAAGGAAATGGCAACCCAGTCCAGTATTCTTGCCTGGAGAATCCCAGGGACAGAGGAGCCTGGTGGGCTGCTGTCCATGGGGTCTCACAGAGTCGGACACGATTGAAGCAACTTAGCAGCAGCTGCAGCCTCCATCTAGGTCATAGAAATCCGTAATGAAAACCGTGCTCGCAGATTGGAGTGGACTTTGATTATATCCGGAACCTTCATCTGGGACTTCCCTTGTGGCTCAGATGGTAAAGAATCTCTCATTCGCTTATTACTAAAGAGTTGACAATACATTCTTTTAACCTGGGAATTTGTCACAAATGCGAAAAAATAAGCTAAGCCAATGCTATGATATATCCTTAAAGACCAATTCCAAGGACAATTTTTTTTCCATTTATTTTTATTAGTTGGAAGCTAATTACTTTACAACATTGCAGTGGTTTTTGTCATACATTGAAATGAATTAGCCATGGATTTACATGTATTCCCCACCCCGGTCCCCCCTCCCACCTCCCTCTCCACCCCATCCCTCTGGGTCTTCCCAGTGCACCAGGCCCGAGCACTTGTCTCATGCATCCAACCTGGGCTGGTGATCTGTTTCACCCTAGATATACATGTTTTGATGCTGTTCTCTTGAAACATCCCACCCTCGCCTTCTCCCACAGAGTCCACAAGTCTGTTCTATACATCTGAGTCTCTTTTTCTTTTTTTGCATATAGGGTTATCGTTACCATCTTTCTAAATTCCATATATATGTATTAGTATACTGTAATGGTCTTTATCTTTCTGGCTTACTTCGCTCTGTATAATGGGCTCCAGTTTCACCCATCTCATTAGAACTGATTCAAATGAATTCTTTTTAATGGCTGAGTAATATTCCATGGTGTATATGTACCACAGCTTCCTCATCCATTCGTCTGCTGATGGGCATCTAGGTTGCTTCCATGTCCTGGCTATTATAAACAGTGCTGCGATGAACACTGGGGTGCACGTGTCTCTTTCAGATCTGGTTTCCTCGGTGTGTATGCCCAGAAGTGGGATTGCTGGGTCATATGGCAGATCTATTTCCAGCTTTTTAAGAAATCTCCACACTGTTTTCATAGTGGCTGTACTAATTTGCATTCCCACCAACAGTGTAAGAGGGTTCCCTTTTCTCCACACCCTCTCCAGCATTTATTGCTTGTAGACTTCTGGATAGCAGCCATCCTGACTGGCATGTAATGGTACCTAATTGTGGTTTTGATTTGCATTTCTCTGATAATTAGTGATGTTGAGTATCTTTTCATGTGTTTTTTTGCCATCCGTATGTCTTCCTTGGAGAAATGTCTGTTTAGTTCTTTGGCCCATTTTTTGATTGGGTCATTTATTTTTCTGGAGTTGAGCTGCAGGAGTTGCTTGTATATTTTTGAGATTAATCCTTTGTCTGTTGCTTCATTTGCTATTATTTTCTCCCAATCTGAGGGCTGTCTTTTCACCTTGCTTATAGGACAATTTTTTAAGCAGATAAGGAAACAAACCACACAAGCATTTCCCTGCACGGACAGATTAGGGCAACCTGGTTGGTGATTATTTCTTTAGATTCTACCTTTTGGTTAATTCGGCCCTTATGCTGTCTTCCCACAAGATGGCGCTCAAGTTGAATAGTATTTTATCCAACTTTCAAATTTCACCTAGTTCTAAAGGAATATGTTGTTGTTCAGTCCTTAAGTCGTGTATCTGACTCTTTGTGACCCCACGGCTTGTACCACGGACAGTGTGAAAAGGCAAAACGGAATTTGAAACTCAGCTTTATTTAGGTATGATTGGTAACACAAAAACTACACTTAATTAATGCTTACAATTTGATTAATTTGGATATATTATGTGAATCAAGGTAATACAGACATCTATCCATCACATTAAAGAGAAAAAAAATGTTTACTCTTTTGAGAAAAAATAAACATAAAGGAATTTGTAGATCGACCTGTCTTCAAGGAATGTTAATTGTTGTGTGTATTTTTAACTAAGTTGTGCTTTATCCCATGAGTGTGCTTTAGGCCTGCACTAAGCGGTCTCACTTTTTTTTTTTTTTCATACTGTGTAGCACTGAAACATGCCCCATGCAGCGGAAGCATGGAGTCTTAAGCACTGGACTGCCAGGGAAGTCCCTAACCAGTCTCACTTTAAACACCTGAACTGGATCTCAAGTGAGCCTTTTCTGCTGCAATCCCAGCATCCATCTATCCTCTCACTGTTCTCAAGTGGATAAAAGTCTCTTAGGGCAATTAGTGACGGAGGGCTAGAGTTATATTTTCACCTTTCCCATTATCTTTAAAATCCCAATACCTTCTCTTCTTTCTTCAGTCCCAACCAATGACTTGACTTTCTACTTAAGAGAATACCTGAAAAACTTAGAAAAGTGTTTCTACAAACTCACATCACCCCTTCTTCCCACCCCCAACATCCATGCCCACTTAATCAGCCTCCCTCTCTGTTATAGAATTCTATCCCCTGTAGATTATCAGCTCTACCATCACAGGGCTTCCCTGGTGACTTAATGGTAACGAATCTGCCTGCCTATGCAGGAGACAGGGATTCCATCCCTGGGTTGGTAAGATCCCCTGGAAAAGAAAATGGCAACCCACTCCAGTATTCTTGCCTGGGAGATCCCATGGACAGAAGGAGCCTGACAGGCTAAAGTCCATAGGGTCACAAAAGAGTCAGACATGACTTAGTTGCTAAACAACAACAGTAACCACTATTCCAAGCCAACATGTCCACTTGTGTACCAGACAGATCCCATTTCCTCCTTCTACATAAGAGCAATGATCTGATAATCGCTCCCTTGCCCCCTTTTGCTCTCTTCAGGATCATTCCCATCATCATGAAACATGCTGTTGTTTCCTTCACCCTAAAATATCACTTTTTCAACACTAATCTGTTGCCAGAAACTTATCCCATTAATTTCTTTCCCTTCATAGCAAAATATGTTGGAAAAAGCTTTCATTCTTAACATATTTTGTTCTGTGTTTCCAAGCTGGGAGTCTCACTTCTGTGGACATCTTCTGTTTTTAGCTCTGTTTTATATGTCAGTTGTTGCCTTTTTTGTGTGTATGGTCTCATCAATAACGTGTTATATAATTCTAACAGTTTTATAAAATTATCACTGATTACCAAATATCTGGGAATTGTCCAAAGATTTAAATTACAAAAACATTAATAAGTATGTAAAATTAAATAATATAAAATAATGATTAACATGTTGAGCAAAAATATTAAAGTATATAAAAATTATGGATCAATACAGAGAATATTTTTGTTATAAATATAATTGCATAGTCTGAATAGAAGGTTAGTTATTTCCCTGTACACTGTAGGCAAAGGAAAGGCCAATTTTTAAGGGTGTTTCAAGAGGGAGACAAGCATAAAATAGGAGCTTAACTATTTGCTATTTATGCTTCTTGAAGAGAATAAGTTTCTGGGAGTGACTTGATGTGACTGACTCTTGAGCCAGAAAAGATATGATACACAGTAGTGCCAGCACTGGTTTAACAACAAAATAAATTACAGAAATCAAGGACACAGGATAAAACTTGAATAAGAAACATGAAAAAGAAAAACAAACCAAAACAGTGTTCAAAATAAGAAAATAAAGCTACAGAAACAACAGAATCTGGCTTTCAAGCCTCAAAAGAGTAGAAGTATCAAAGCAGATGGTAGAAGTGAGGAATGGTCTTGTGCTCCCACAATTTCGATTGCACTTCATGTTCTGTCTCTCCATGAGACATTGGTTAAAATAATACAAAAATGTGCTCTATAGATTCTGCCTATAGTCACACAGGTCCCACTGGAAGAGAACTATGTTGTCCACACTGGGATGAGAACATTTTTCCTTTTCTATGAATCCAGTTTATCTATTCTGTTGCAGAATTAACAATTGGCATCTTCTGCCCTTTGCCATCTCGAGTCAGAGTTTGTTGCACCATAGCTTTCTCATGGCCTGTTTGACTTCTGCATTCCTCAGAGTGTAAATCAGGGGGTTGAGCAAAGGTGCCCCAATAGTGTAAAACACAGCCACCATCTTGTCCACTGGAAATGCAGTTACAGGGTGAATGTATGTGTATATACATGGTACAAAGAATAATACAATAACAATAATGTGGGAGGTGCAAGTAGATAGGGCTTTCTTTCTTCCTTGTGCACTATGATTACTCAGAGAACGTAAGATGAAAACATAGGAGATTAGCAGTAGTGTGAAACTCACCATGCATATGGCCCCACTGTTAAACACTATGAGGAGATTGATGACATTAGTATCAATGTAGGCAAGTTTCAACAATGGTTGCGTATCACAGAAATAGTGATCAATAACATTGGGGCCACAGAAGGGTAATCTCAAAACCAAGAGAATCTGTGCTAAAGAATGGATACAGGCCCCCACCCAGGCCAGTTTCACCAGTGAGCCACAGACACACTGGCTCATGATGGCTGTGAACTGCAGGAGCTTGCAAATGGCCACATAGTGATCAAAGGACATGAGGACAAGTACCAAGATCCCCATGCCCCCAAAGAAGTGAAATGCAAAGATCTGGGTCATGCATCCATTGAAGGAGATGACTTTCTTCTCAGATATAGAATCTACAATCAACCTAGGGGCAGTGGTTGTTGAAAAACAGGCATCAGCAAAGGATAAGTAGAAAAGGAAGAAGTACATTGGGCTCCCAAGTGTCTGGCTATTTCGTATGGTCATCACAATTAGGATGTTTACCAACAGAGTTGCAAGGTATAGAAGCAAGAGGATCACAAATACTACTTTGTCCTTTAGTAGATTCTGTGTTAACCCAAGCAGAATGAACTTGTTCACACTGCTGTTCACCTCCATGGTTATGATGAATGTAAAACAGGCATAGCTGAGAAGCAGTTCATCTGCAAAGGAAGTGGGGGAAATGGTGACTTGGCAATAATAGAAATGTATTTGGACTTGAAATTAGAACTTTTAGAGTTATAATTCATCAAAACATATAACTCACTATTTCTCAAAGATTTTGTGCATTGCAATAAATTATGAAATAATGTCTCTTACGCTGGTTTTCATGCTTTAACCAGTTCTTTCAATAGGGAATAAGATTTTGTGCAAGGGAATTCTCAATGACTGTGCTCTTTGCCAAAGTCTAAGAGTTAATGACTTTTTTGTATGATATTGATCAGATCACTTTAATGTCTTGATTTTTTTTTAAATGACAAGTAGAGGTTCCAATAGATATATGTGTATATGATATATATGCTCATATAATGGGTATACATATCAACTACTGAATTTTATATATACAATTCATTTATATATAATTTTTTATATCCTATATAATTTTGTAATAATACTTTTGGAGGTTCTTTCTTGAAAAAACACATTTCTTGATTTGGAAACCAGGTTGCACCCATTATTTCTGATCTCTTCAAAATCATATTTGAATTAAGCTTTAAGAAAAAGATTGTTTTTCCAACTTTTA
This sequence comes from Odocoileus virginianus, assembly GCF_023699985.2. Taxonomy (NCBI): domain Eukaryota; kingdom Metazoa; phylum Chordata; class Mammalia; order Artiodactyla; family Cervidae; genus Odocoileus; species Odocoileus virginianus. The sequence continues at coordinate 298,574 of NW_027224294.1, forward strand.
AGCTAGTTGCAATCATACTATTACTTTCACTGCCAATTAGGGCACATGAGATATTTGAGTAAATCATTGAAACTGGCATTTTGAGAAAAAATTACTATATGTTTGAAATAATCCATTACCCATGCTATTAAGAAATGTATCAAATTAATCTTCACACCCTATAGATCCAATATGAAGCACCATTTCTTATATTTCTAAAACTCATACAATGTCCTGTCCCATATTTGATTCTCCTACTACTGTTTTCCAGAGGTTTGTACTCTTCCAATTTTTATCTAAGATATGATTTTTAAGTGTATTTCAGGATTTAAACATATTAATATCTCCCATTGTTCTATTTTATTATTTTTATAAGCATACACATATGTAACATTTCAATCATCTTATAATACTTTTATACTTTCTGATTTTCATTTTTGATTACTAAAAGCCTTTCACATTTTGTTAAAGAGTATCCATACTGTAATTATTAATTTAGCAACTATAAATCAATGTATCAAAATCTCATAATATAAATTCTATCATTTATCTTGACTTAAGTTGTTTACAAATTTTCATCCTAATGAAAAACTTTTGAATAAACTCCTCTTATACAACCTTTAGTTGCTTTAATAATTTCATCAAAATATGCCCCAGGGATTATTTACATAAATATGCATATTTCATAATTATTAACAACTATTAAATAATCTTTCCATTTGGATACTTCAATATACTTTAGAAAAAATAGAATGAATATATTTGCATAATAAAACTCCAAAGTTTACGGTAGATTACAGACTGTGAAAAGTACCCTTCAAAAATTCATAATTAACCAATTTCACTCACTGGATGAAAATGTTAGTTCCTTACATATTCTGTGAGTGTTTTCAGGATCATGTGTGTGTATTTATATAGTTAAATATTTCTTCTTATGCACCAATTGTATTTTTCCATTATTTATGTTGGAAATTTATATTTATATTTATTATATATATAATTATATATATATTTATAATTATTTATATTTATATTGCTATAGTTATAACAATAGGGCCTGAATTTCTAATAAAACTCTAACATATGGCACTTATATTTCTTGATTATCTGAATTAAAATTACATGCATTTTGATTAGCAACAGTGTATAATATTTTGTATACTTACTTATATTTCATCCATTTTGAATTATGTAAATCTTTTGTCAATAAAATTTTAATACCTTTAAGCTCTGAGCATTTTTCAATTTTATACACTAAAATCTATCAAATTTACTCTCCTTTTCATTTTATTCTATTACTTCAATTTGAGAGATTTCACCTTCATTCTTTCTTATAATATTTCTGTCCTTTTTCACTTTAATGTCAAATGATCTATTAATTTGCTTTAATATGAGTTTTGAGACACTTTTCCTCTTTCTGATTAATTATCAATCCTTCAATGCATCAATAACAGCATCAACTCAGTCATCAAACATGTACTAAGAAGCTACTCATATCTAGAGTCAACTAACAGGGAATGGAAAGATGTCCTCTACCTCTTCACAACATTCCTCTATGTAAGATGAATAATTGCATAAAATTGCACACAAATCTATGTGATAATGCAAGTGAATTTTAATACCAAAAGTAGAAAGATCCCTGGAGAATAAATTGATTAGACTGTTCAAATATGAGAAAGAAATTGAGCTTTGGCTTTTGATATGTTAAGCTGAGGTTTCCAACAAGTCTCTGAAACCCAAGTATTCAGTAAGCTTATACTGGGTTTCCTTGAATAGAATAAATATTTCCATATCAGTAAGTCACGTGGTCCACTTACCTCTAATAAATTTACACATCTAACTAAAACTTTAGGCTTCCTTGTAGTCTAGCTAAAATAATATTAAAAAGATTTAGAAATGTTATAATAACTGTAATCTCAAAATGGCTTCCCTGATTGCTCAGTTGGCGATAATCTGCCTGCAATGCAGGAGACCCTGGTTTGATTCCTGGGTCAGAAGATCCACTGAAGAAGGGATAGGCTACCCACTCCAGTATTCTTGGGCTTCCCTTGTGGCTCAGCTGGTAAAGAATCTACCCTCAATGCGGAAGACCTGGATGTGATATCTGGGTTGGGAAGAACCCATGGAGAAGGGAAAGGCTACCTACTACAGTACTCTGGCCTGGAGAGTTCCATGGACTGTATAGTACATGGGGTCTCAAAGAGTTGAACACAACTCAGCAACTTTCACTCACTCCAAATGACAGTTCCAGTAATCTCTGATGAGTATTTAAAAAGAGAACAAGTTAATGATTATTCAATTTCAGTGCATTAGGTTTCCAATAGGAGATGAAGACAAGAGTCAGGGGGCCCTTCTCTATGAAGAGAGGAGCAGTTTGAAAGAATGATTAAATATTATTAGAAGAAGAACAGCATGAATTGCTTTAGGAAAAATATATCTTCTCTCCATAAAGACTGCACTCTCATTAAATCAGAAAGCTGTAAAAGAAAATCTGTGGGCAGATAATAGACCACCGTGAAAACCAGTTCATGTCATTTTATTTTATTTTGCTTTAAGTAAGCAAAGAAAATATTTGGGGACATAAAGACTTAATGTATGCATTAGGTTGGATCAATACCCCCTCAGAGCTTTATGACAGAATTCAGTATTTATTTCCAAACATCCCTGGATCATCCCACCACTTCACCAACTTGGTTGTGAAGAGGCTAAGGACACTTTTCTATGCTCTATCTGTTGACTCTGGATAATGAATAGGCTCTTAGTACATATCTGATGACTGACTTGTTGGTGTCTCTGATGTCATGAAGGATTGGTGATTAATCAGAAAGAGAAAAAGTATCTGAAAACTCATATTAAAATAAATTGATAAGTCATTCAAAACTAATATGAAAATGCACAGAAATACTATAAGAAAGAATAAAGATGGTATCTCCCAAATTCAAGTAATAGAATGATACTAGTAGTACTAGTGGTAGAGGAAACTATTTTTGCTTCCTTCATCCTTAAATTTTTACTTTCACTTGTTGAAATTTTAACCAGTTCAATTATATTTGGGGCCAAAAGTCTGTTTTTGTTTTTTTTTTTTTTTTTCTCCAGGTAAATAGACATGTGTCTATATCTTCTCTGCTTCTATATTGCTATGTGGGTTTCCATACACATGTGATTGAATAAGGCAATACTGAATTAAATGTTAGTTTTATTATCTAACCTTATCATTCAAACAAGCTTTCCCTTGTCTTATTTCATCTGAGTTCCATAATTTTTTGCAAGGCAACTGTGGCCATTTGTTTGTCCTTTTCTAGTTACAAAGTTTGACCTGTGATACAGAGTATTTTAACTAAGGCAACTAGGGTATATCTAGACAAGGATGTACCTAGATAGCCTAGCACTCACCCACATGTCATATAAAATATCAAATCCCAATCATCACATAGATTACATCTTAGAAAAGAAATTCTGAGCCATCAGAGAAGGATGTCAAATTGATACCTTAAATTTCTGTCCTGACTCCAAAATCAAGTTCATTAAACTGCATATTGAGGCTAATATCAAAGCGTAAAACTAAATGAACCTAAATGGATTATAGAGAAGAGGAAGAAAGAAGCAGACTAATGAAGTTAGAGCAGGAGAGAGGAAAGAGAGTGAGCAGAAACCAGGGAAAGAAGAGTCAGGGATAGGATACAGAAATACAGAGCGGGAAGGTGAGCAAAAATATTAGAGGGGGTAGTTTGAGCCAAAATTTCATCACAGTTCAGCTTCTTTCTTTCTGACTGACCACACAGTCACTCTCCTCTAAACCAAAAAAGGGAGTCTGATTATGAGCAAAGGTTGTCAGGGGACTTGAAGATTCAACTGTGTAGAAAGCACAGTTCTATTTTATATTCTGTCCTAGAAACATCAGCAATGACCTACATTTTCAACAAGAAGCTCCCCAAGACAGAAATTTCTACCAAACTGGCCTCAATCCAGTTCATTGTGCCCTCTGTGAGCAGAGATGCTTTTAAGAGGTAGTACAGCTATGTGCCAGCTCCAAGAAAAGCCTAGGAACCCTGGATCAACATAACCCTTCGTTAGTGTGAACACTGCCCAGGACCTCCATCATCGTTAGCAGACTCACTGACTAAAGATTCCAAGAGCTCGGTCTTTAGGAGGCAATTAGAAGAAAATATTTCAGAGAGAATGAAAAAACTTACCTCTTATGAACAAACAGGTGACTTCCAATAAAATATTTGCACATCTTCAACTTTACTTAGAAGTTAAATTATATGAAACCTGAATAAAACACAAAAGCTATACTTCATTAAGATTTATCTTGGGATTTATCTCAAGAGATCATGGGATGTAAGGAGTTTATGGAGAAAGGGAACTCTGCATGTGGCGAAAATTCACAAGCTCTTCCTCAGAAACACTTTTTTTAGACAGAACAAGGTTTCTTGTTGAAGCAGAGAGGAGTCTTGTGAAAAATGGGGTCAATTTCTTAATTTGGTTCTTGGAGACTTTGTGGAGAAAACTATTTCTGCATTCTGAATGAGAAACACCTCTGAAGTCAGCTCTCTTTCCACGATATATCTTTTGGAAAATCATGAGTTTAAGTGCTTTCTTTTCATTGCATCGGATGTTTATAGTAACTCCCACAAAAGTCTGCAAACACCTAAGACAGGCCTTCAGCCTCAGGAAAGTATTTCTCCCAGACCAATCCCAAAGGTTATGCAACAATCTACCTAGTTCAGACAGTCCAAGAGCAAAAGCTAACCTGGGGGCCAGTTAGCTACACTTCAGTGTATGTGACTTGATGTGAGGAAATTCTCTTTCCTTCTCCATAAGGTTTCTTTAAGCCCATCTCTTTTAGAGGCATGAGGACATCTGAAACCCATGAAAGGCTCAGAGATGAAATGTGTACTGTAAACTTGAGTCCTGGCCTTTCCATTTAGCTTTTATGTGAATTTAAGCAAATTTCTCAATCTCTTGAATTTCCTATACTTCATTTTTAACAGGCAATTACTAATAATCAATACTTGGGGTGATAAAAATGGCTCAGTGGTAAAGAATCGGTCTGCCAGTCCTGGAGATGTGAGTTCAATTTCTGCCTCCGGAGATCTCCTGGAGAAGGAAATGGCAACTCACTCTAGTATTCTTGCCTGGGAATCCCATGGAAAGAGGAGTCTGGCAGAGTCAGAAAAGTCACAAAAGAGTCAGACTTAGGGACTGAACAACAACAATAATCAATATTTATTTAATTTAACATTATTGATGTTCAAACCTTCCATTCTAATCCTATTCATGTTTTTAAAATCAATTTTTAGAGGGAGACAGGAAAGAAGTAAAAGAGAAAGAAACTTGAATACTTGTCTCATGTATTTTCTTTATCAAGATAGATGCTCTTCCTCTTATGCCGGGGTCCAGCCTCGGCAGGATCCAGGGGGTACCCTCAGGATGAATGGCGTCGGTGAGAGAAGACACGTGAGACCAGCCTTGATAGGGCCAAGTCTGCGAGGGAGAGGGAGAGAGAGAGAGAGAGAGACCAGACCGGGGGGGTGGGGGGTGCAGCAGAGTCTGGCAATGCTTTATTTTTTGCCGTAGCTTTTATAGTCTAAGTTAGTAGATTTTTAAGGGGAAGATAGTTTAACATTACATCAGCTTGTCCTACACATGAAACCAGGGTGTTTTCTGCATACTTCTTTGTGAGAGTCTTGTACATTATCTTCTGGCCTTGGGGCCTATTGACATTTTATGACCTAGGTGAATGCAAAGCTGTTTTCCGTAATCTATTCTTTAATGAACACAAAGGTCAGTCCTTTTGCAGAAGTTATCAGTTAAATTTATCTAAAAGGTTTACCACACAAAGACTCTGCAGCTCCAGGGAGGCAGCCCCTGTTTAGCATTCCTGGTTAAAATGAACAATTCTAAACTCTTATTTTTTCTAAATCTTTAACTATAACCACTTTTAGAATAAATTTTTATGTTCTCTAATAGGGCTTCCTCACCCCCGAAGGGCTCTGTGCCTATTAGGGCCTTTTGTGTGATCAGGTTCTTTATGCTGTTTATGATTAAGGTGTTGTGAGCAGTCATGTGCATTAGTATGCATTTGCCAAGCAGGCTAGAATGCCAGCAAAGGGGTCTAAATTGAAACATTCCTTTCATCCTGGATAATCTTATAGGATACCACCATCCGGGGGACATATTGATTAAAGTTCTAAGTTGATTCTGTTTGGAAAGAGATCAGGGAAGGCCTTCTACCTGTGTCACAGAAATTAGGAAGTAGTCTAATATAGCAAGCATCAGAAAGACAGATATCATCTTTAAGGTGAGCGCTGGGGCAGCTTTTCGAAATCCCTGAAGTCCTGATCTGCCTTGCTTGTCAGGTCTTCTCATGACCTTGTCATGGGTGGGATCTTGTGTGCTGGCTCCCGGCACTCTTAAAAGAAACAAGATTAGCTCTTTGCTTTTGAAGGGTTGTGAGATATGAAAGGGTCTTCACTGGTAGCTCAGCTGGTAAAGAATCTGCCTGGTATGCAGGAGACCCTAGTGCAATTCCTGAGTTGGGAAGACCCCCTGGAGAAGGGCTAGGCCAACCACTCCTGTATTCTTGGGCTTTCCTGGTGGCTCATGTGGTAAAGAATCTGCCTATAATGCGGGAGATCTGGGTTGGGAATATCCCCTGGAAGAGGGCCGTGGCAACTCACTCCAGCATTCTTGCCTAGAGAATCCTATGAACAGAGGAGCTTGGAGGACTACAGTCCATGGGGTTTCAGAGAGCCGAACATGACTGAGTGACTAAGCACAACACAGCACAAGGTATTGAAGACAGGATAGATTACATCAAAAAGTTACTTTCCTACCTGGGAGACCATATTACAACCAGCACTGTGCTCTGAGAATTACCTGTAAGGTATGACACTGCCTGCTAGGTATCTTCGATAAGTATGAAGTGAGAGGCCAAGGATATGTATAGGTGAAAGCAGACAGCAGCTGAGGTGAGAGAATGCCATGAATAGATTGCACCAAGATTTGCACTTTTGCTAAAGGGTCTAGTCGCAACCAGCAAGTCCAAGCAGCTCAGAGAAACTGTAGGGAAAAATCACATTCCAACACATGGCCTTTGTTGTTGTTGTTGTTGTTTTAAACAAATGGACTAGAAGAATCCTGAGGAAGATGTTTGATGTGTTCCTTAAAGTCTTTGGGCTCCCCTGGTGACTCAGATGGTAAAGAACCTGCCTGCAACACAGGACCCTGGTTCCATCCCTGGGTCAGGAAGATCCCATAGATAGATAGATAGATAGATAGATAGATAGATAGATATAGATAGATAGATAGATAGATAGATAGATAGATAGATAGATTTCATTAATCTACCCTAAACAAAAGAATTCTGAGCCAGAGAAGTGAAATAAATCACCAAGTTCACACAGTTAGTTAGTAACAGAACAGAGTAGAATACAAATCTCTCAAGGATGAATCCAAATTGCTTTAATTTTAATACAATATATATATAGTAATGTCATAAGTTTTCTTGGCCTAAAAAAAGAATAAATAAATAACAAATGACTTAGTCCATGCATTGAATTGCCTGGTCATAGTCCTAAATTAACTCCCTACCTTTGAGAGAATGGTTAAACTTTCCAGTTCTGGTGGGAAATTTTTACAAGGGCAGTTTCAAAGGAGAGTACTGAATGGGCCAAAGTCAAGAAGTTGAATCAACAATCTCTGGAAGTTCCTTCAATCTCTGAGTGAGCTGAGCCTGAGTGAATTGAATTGCATTGTAGTCTGAGTGATCAGATTACCCAACTGAAATCCTGGTCTGTTACATCAAGGCACGGGCTTACTGAATTCGGTTGACTACGGCCATTTGATTGTGGGAGTTGATGATAGCTGAGTTTTGAACTACATTAAGTACATTTTTGTCCTTCTCTGTCCCACGTGTACTCTTAACACAAATTAGAGTCTTAATTTAAACTCTGTTCATTTAAATTTATATCTCATTAAGGTAAACTTTCCAGTGAATAATTTGGAAACTCTGGATAGATTAAACTCATTAATATAATTTAAATTTATGGCTCTAAGTGATTTTATTTGGATCAGAAATGCTTAAAGAATAGAAGTCAGATTTAATTGAGTGAGAAATGGAAAAAGGAATGACGAATAAAGAATGAGAAAAAGAGTAGACAGCAATGGTTTTATTTATTTTTTCTTTACTTAGTCTTTAATTGCAGGCAAATGGTAATATTGTGTTGGTTTCTGCTGTTCAAAAATGCAATTCAGCCATAATTACACGTACACCACCTTTGTCTTGAGCCTCTCTTTCCTCTCCCCATCCTACCCTTCTAGGTCATCACAGGGCCCCAGTTTGGGCTCCCTGTGTTTTATAGCAACTTCTCACCAGCTAGATATCTTACACACATGACTGTATGTATGTCAGTGCTGTTTATGTATTCGTCCCACTCTCTTCTTCCCCAACTGTGTCCACCAGTTCGTTCTCTGTATCTGCAACTTCATTCCTTCCCTGCAAACAGATTCATCAATACAATTTTTCAGATTCTGTATATATGAGTTAATATACAATATTTGTTTTTTTCTCTTTCTGACTTACTTCACTCTCTATAACAGGCTCTAGGTTCATCCACCTCACTAGAACTGACTCAAATTCATTCTTTTTATGGCTGAATAATATTCCATTGTATATATGTACTACAACTTCTTTATCCATTCATCTGTCAATGGATATCTAGATTGCTTCCATGTCCTAGCTATTGTAAATAGTGCTATTAACATTGGGGTAAATGTGTCTTTTTCAATTATGATTTCCCCACAGTATATGCCCACTAGTGGGATTGCTGGGCCATATGGTAGCTTTATTCCTAGTCTTTTAAGGAATACTATTCTCCACAGTGACTGTATCAATTTACTATTTCACTGTATATATACTATATCTAGACTTAGATGTGAGAATTAGCTAGAATGTAGAATTTATTTTAAATACTGTCTTTGTGTTATATCAAAGCATGAATTACAGTTATAATCAATTAAAAGTGAAAGTTTAAAGTGAAGTTGCTCAGTCGTGTCTGACTCTTTGAGATCCCATGGACTGTAGCCTACCAGGCCCCTCCATCCATGAAATTTCCCAGGCAAGAGTACTGGAGTGGGTTGCCATTTCCTTCTCCAGACAATCTCCTCAACTCGGGATCGAACCCAGGCCTCCTTCACTGCAGGCAGACGCCTTACCATCTGAGCCACCAGGGAAGCCCTATCATCAGTATCTAAGGGCTAATGTCAGCAATAATTAATCACACGCCTTTGCCAAAACTCACATGTTAGTGTGTTAATGTTATATATGAGTCTCAATTTGAATATGAAAAGACATTTCTTTTATTCAACAGAGCTTCTACATAGGCTTTCCTGGATGCTGACAGCACACCAATGAACAAAAGAAAAAAAAAAAATCCCTGAAGCACACCTTATAGTCTAAGATAAAAAGCAGACAAAATAACAATAATATTGATTACATAAAAAACAGTAAAAGTAATTTATATGATATATCAGAAATTTATGAGTTCTATAAGAGTAAAATAGTAGATAGGGAAAGGATCCTTGAAATCCAGGTTGGGATTTGCTATTTATAAACCTGTGCCACAGGAACCCCTACAATGGAAGTTTTGTGATTGTTCTGGTCTCTTCTATTCCTGTGTCCTGATTTTCATCAGTCTCTAAAATAGCATCCTAAGTATAAACTTCTTTTCATCTGGGATAGCTTGTGTAAGCTCCTGTAATATCCTGTAAGATATTTTCTTTCTTCCCGCCATAAGAATTTTATAAACCATCAAATGAGTAGCAAGTGAACTGATCAGTAATGACTCTCTTAAAAAAAAAATAGAATCCAATATGCATAAAATTCAATTATTTTTAATTTACATATAAGGAAAGAGAGCTGCCATGTTAGAGTTCGTAAGTGATCTGAGAGAAAGCATTATTTCCCAGGCCCCGTGTTAATGGTCTTTTATTGGATGACCTGTCTCCCATATTCCTGGCATACTGTTTACCAGCTGAGCCACCAGCGAAGCCCAAGAATACTGGAGTGGGCAGCCTATCCCTTCTCCAGTGGATCTTCCTGACTCAGGAATCGAACCTGGTTCTCTGGCTTGCAGGTGGATTCTTTACCAGCTGAACTACCAGGGAAGCACTGGATGACTTACTACCTGTCAAGTAAGGTTGACACAAAGTTTTTGTCTAAGAAAGCTTGACAACCTTTACACTTACTGTATTTTTTTTTCAACGTATTTAGGAATTCTTTAATTAGAAAAATAAAGGCAATGGGATTATCTATCAGGTTCTAAAAGTACCCATGAATGAAATCACTCACATCCCCTCTGAAAAAAACACAACAAAACCCGCGCATGGCTGTTGCAGAGTGAAGCTGTAGTGCAGAATGCGTAAATTCTGCACCCAGGAAGTCTGAGACAAAGCAGGTGCTGGATGGGGTGTTTCCCCTACTCCATGAGCTGTGTTCATTCTATCTTTGGTAGGCCTTATGCTTGAATAAACCAGATGTCTAAATTATTTTCATGCTCAGAATTTCAGGATTTTGTACCTAGTGTAGGTTGGTCTTATTTCTTACTGTAAGAAAACTTATACTTACTTTAAAATTTTCTAACTTCAACATTTTATTTTTCATTAGAAATCACTGTTATTCTGGTCCACACTTTCCTCATGGCACTTTTCACTTCCTTATTTCTGAACATATAAATCAAAGGATTGAGCAAGGGAGTTAAGATGGTGTAAAATATGGCTACCATTTTGTCAAAGGAGAAAGCAGATGGAGGTCGTGCATGCACAAATATGCATGGGATGAAGAATAAAACCACAGCAGCAATGTGAGATCCGCAGGTGGAGAGGGCTTTCTGCTGCCCTTCAGAGCTATGGGTTCTCAGAGACAGCAGGATGACCCCATAGGAGACAAGCAACAAGGAGATTAGGATGCAGATAAACCCACTGTTGGTGACTACCAAAAGGCCAAAGACGTGAGTGTTAGTGCAGGCAGGCTCCAACAATGGGTACAAGTCACACATAAAGTGATCAGTGATGTTGGGGCCACAGAAAGGCAGCTGGAAAATGAAGAGAATCTGTATCATGGAATGAACAAAGCCCCTTGTCCAGGCTACCACCATCAGAAGGACACAGAGTCTGTGGTTCATGATAGAAGAATAGTGCAAGGGTTTGCAGTTGGCCACATAGAAGTCATAGGCCATGGTGCTGAGGACAATCACCCCCACCCCAGCAAAGAAGTGTTCAGCAAAGAGCTGGGTCATGCAGCCTTCGAAGGAAATGGTTTTCCTTTCATGGAGAGAGTCCACAATCATCCTTTGGGCAATGACAGAGGAGAAGCATGCATCCAGGAAGGACAGAAAATCCAGGAAGTAGTACATGGGGGAGTCCCAGAGTGCTGGGCTGTTACTGATGATCACCACAATTAGCAAGTTCCCCCTGGTTAATTGCAATGTAAATTAACAAGATTACAACAAATATTGTTTTCTGCACATCTGGACTCTGTGAGACCCCCAAAAGTACAAACCCAATTACAAAGCTGTGGTTTTGCATGATTTCCAAGGAAAAGATGAGAGCCAGCACAGTGAATATGTAACATCTACAATGATGAGAAAGAAAAATTTGTCTCAGACCAGCTTGTACTACTATCATGATCGCTGACAAGTTGGTGCATGTATATGAAAAATTATCTTACATGCTAATGATCTTCATGTCAGTGAGAACACAAAATTAGAAATTTGTTGAATGTGGTATTGGATGCCAGGAAGAATTGTGTTACATATTAATTATTAAATAATTTAAGATGTCAGAGCTTCGATATAGGGGAAGGGAAAGGATCCAGTTGTGGTGGAGATGAGAAACCTTTTTTATCTCAACTGCCAACTCTAATCCCATAGTAGTATTCTCCCGGCATCAATTGTTAGAAAGATTCTGAAGCCACATCAAAGTTCTGAGGAAAGGAGGAGGGCAGTTTATTAGTCATGCTTGCCACATCCCTGATCAAGTAACTTCCTTATCTACAGATAGAAGAAGAAATGTGACAAAGCTTAAAGAGGAACATGAAAATCATGACTATTCTGTTCCATTGATCTATATTTCTGTCTTTGTGCCAGTACCATACTGTCTTGATGACTGTGGCTTTGTAGTATAGTCTGAAGTCAGGCAGGTTGATTCCTCCAGTTCCATTCTTCTTTCTCAAGATTACTTTGGCTATTCGAGGCGTTTTGTATTTCCATACAAATTGTAAAATTATTTGCTCTAGTTCTGTGAAAAATACCGTTGGTAGTTTGATAGGGATTGCATTGAATCTATAGATTGCTTTGGGTAGTAAAGCCATTTTGGCAATATTGATTCTTCCAATCCATGAACACGGTATATTTCTCCATCTGTTTGTGTCCTCTTTGATTTATTTCATCAGTGTTTTATAGTTTTCTATGTATAGGTCTTTTGCTTCTCTAGGTAGATGTACTCCTAAATATTTTATTCTTTTTGTTGCAATGGTGAATGGTATTGTTTCCTTAATTTCTCTTTCTGTTTTCTCATTGTTAGTGTATAGGAATGCAATAGATTTCTCTGTGTTAATTTTATATCCTGCAACTTTACTGTATTCGTTGATTAGCTCTAGTAATTTTCTGGTAGAGTCTTTAGGGTTTTCTGTGTAGAGGATCATGTCATCTGCAAACAGAGAGAGTTTCACTTCTTCTTTTCCTATCTGGATTCCTTTTACTTCTTTTTCTGCCCTGATTGCTGTGGCCAACACTTCCAAAACTATGTTGAATAGTAATGGTGAGAGTGGGCACCCTTGTCTTGTTCCTGATTTCAGGGGAAAAGCTCTCAATTTTTCACCATTGAGGGTGATGCTTGCTGTGGGTTTGTCATATATAGCTTTTATTATGTTGAGGTATGTTCCTTCTATTCCTGCTTTCTGGAGAGTTTTAATGATAAATGGATGTTGAATTTTGTCAAAGGCTTTTTCTGCATCTATTGAGATAATCATATGGTTTTTATCTTTCAATTTGTTAATGTGGTGTATTACACTGATTGATTTGAGGATATTAAAGAATCCTTGCATTCCTGGGATAAAGCCCACTTGGTCATGATGTATGATTTTTTTAATATGTTGTTAGATTCTGTTTGCTAGAATTTTGTTAAGGATTTTTGCATCTATGTTCATCAGTGATATTGGCCTGTAGTTTTCTTTTTTTGTGGCATCTTTTTCTGGTTTTGGAATTACGGTGATGGTGGCCTCATAGAATGATAAATATAGATCAATGGAACAGAAGAGAAAGGCCAGAGATAAATCCATGAACCTATGGTCACCTTATCTTCGACAAAGGAGGCAAGGATATACAATGGGAAAAAGACAACCTCTTTAACAAGTGGTGCTGGGAAAATTGGTCAACCACCTGTAAAAGAATGAAACTAGAACACTTTCTAACACCATACACAAAAATAAACTCAAAATGGATTAAAGATCTACATGTAAGACCAGAAACTATAAAAGTCCTAGAGGAGAACATAGGCAAAACACTCTCCGACATAAATCACAGAAGGATCCTCTATGACCCACATCCCAGAATTTTAGAAACAAAAGCAAAAATAAACAAATGGGACCTAATGAAACTTAAAAGCTTTTGCACAACAAAGGAAACTATAAGCAAGGTGAAAAGACAGCCCTCAGATTGGGAGAAAATAATAGCAAACAAAGCAACAGACAAAGGATTAATCTCAAAAATATACAAGCAACTCCTCCAGCTCAACTCCAGAAAAATAAATAACCCAATCAAAAAATGGGCCAAAGAACTAAACAGACATTTCTCCAGGAAAGACATACAGATGGCACAAAAACACATGAAAAGATGCTCAACATCACTCATTATCAGAGAAATGCAAATCAAAACCACAATGAGGTACCATTACACGCCAGTCAGGATGGCTGCTATCCAAAAGTCTACAAGCAATAAATGATGGAGAGGGTGTGGAGAAAAGGGAACCCTCTTACACTGTTGGTGGGAATGCAAATTAGTACAGCCACTATGGAAAACAGTGTGGAGATTTCTTAAAAAGCTGGAAATAGAACTGCCATATGACCCAGCAATCCGACTTCTGGGCATACACACCTAGGAAACCAGATCTGAAAGAGACACATGCACCCCAATGTTCATCACAGCACTGTTTATAATAGCCAGGACATGGAAGCAACCTAGATGCCCATCAGCAGACAAATGGATGAGGAAGCTGTGGTACATATACACCATGGAATATTACTCAGCCATTAAAAAGAATCCATTTCAATCAGTTCTAATGAGATGGATGAAACTGGAGCCCATTATACAGAGCAAAGTAAGCCAGAAAGATAAAGACCATTACAATATACTAACGCATATATATGGAATTTAGAAAGATGGTAAGATAACCCTATATGCAAAACAGAAAAAGAGACTCAGATGTATAGAACAGACTTGTGGACTCTGGGAGAAGGTGAGGGTGGGATGATTCAAGAGAACAGCATCGAAACATGTATATTACCTAGGATGAAACAGATCACCAGCCCAGGTTGGGTGCATGAGACAAGTGCTCGGGCCTGGTGCACTGGGAAGACCCAGAGGGATCGGGTGGAGAGGGAGGTGGGAGAGGGGACTGGAATGGGGAATACATGTAAATCCATGGCTAATTCATTTCAATGTGTAACAAAAACCACTGTAATGATGTAAAGTAATTAGCCTCCAACTAATAAAAATAAATGGATAAAGTAAATAAATAAATAAAATTATATAAAAATACAGTTAAAAAGAAAATCATGACTAATACCTGAATTATGTCTTTAAAAATCTGAACTCAATTGAGCCTTTAAGATTAATTCAACCATCCTTTATTAAAAAAAAAAAAACTCATTGGGAAAGCACCTTGCTGCAAACTAAACATTCATAAGCATGTGTGTGTTGAATTGGTATTTTCCTAATTCATCATTTAAAAACAAGAACAGAAGTTTATACATAGAATAATATCTACCAATGAGTATGCTATAATGACTAAGTTAAATCATGCAAGGGAGCAACTCTTCAGGGTCTAGTGGGTAGAAAATAACTCAGTTTAGATCTTCTTACCCTATCTTACTGGTAGGAAATTCACGCTTAAGGAGATAAAAATATAACAAATAGCAGATGGTGGGTCTGGAATTTTAACCCCAAATTTCTGACTTTAACACTCAAGTCCATCCCACTGGCGCTATAGGGAAAAAAGCAAAAATTTTCTAGCAAGAACTTGAAAGCAGGGGCCTTTCTAAAGTCTCCATTCATTGTAGAGTATAAAACTTTCTGATTCCCCTGTTTATGTTTGAATGATGACTCTTGAATAAGGATGCAGGGCAAATGAGGTATTAATAGAATCAGAAGGTAATGGCCCGGTTACTTACAGATAGGTAAGGGATAGAAACAGGATGCTGAATATAGCAGAATCTGAATGCTTTATTTTTTACTAATGATTTATATAATGTGGCCCAATCTGATCAGGATCCAAGGATATCTGTTTCAAATTTATATGACTTTATTGTATCCCCCTGGAGTAGGAAATGGCAACACACTACAGTATTCTTGCCTGGAAAATTCCATGGACAGAGGAGCCTAGTAGGCCCAGTCCCTGGGGTTGCAAAGGGTTGGACACCACTGAAGGACGACTATGCACTCATGTACATTGTAATATAGGGATGATCATATCTAACCTCCCTACTCATTTCACAGGATTATAATGAGGGTCAAATTGGAAAATGTGAAAATGTTGCTTATGGTAAAACACCCTTACCAATTTTAGTTTCTATTCTCTCATTTAAAAAGCCAGACAACTTACCCACAGAAAGATTTCATGAGCCATTCAGATTATTACTACACATTTTGACTTCATTTTCCATAGCAACATGCATTTGTGAAGGATTGTGACCTCACCTGTACATATAACAGAAATTTATCAGTCAAATGGCATGTGAGTGTGTGTGTGTGTGTGTGTGTGTGTGTGTGTGTGTGTTAAAGAGGAGAATAAAGCAAAAAATTAAACTTACCATGAGAAATAAAAATAAGCTGATTTTTGTGACTGTCACAGCTAACAAAAACAATTCATAATATTAGAAAGACTAGCATATACACAGTTTTATGTTATCTAACATTTGTCTTTTAACTTACTTTGAAATGTATTTCCATTGTGTTTCCAGAGTAATAGACACTCCAAAAGTGTCTACACTGTGAACGTCATACCCAGTTACAAGTCGTCACCATGAATAGAAAAGTATAAAGCAAACCATGTAACATCATCAGATCAGTCAATGACAATTTATTAAAATTTGTATCCTACTTTTGTGTGAAAACTGCACAAATTAAACTATGTTGGAGCTTGTCTTGAATTGGTTCAAAGTTCTTTTCAGGTCTACCTATATCCTTCTACTTTTCTTTCTATTCATTCTATTAATTTTTGAGAGTTTGATATTAAAACTCCAATTTATCTACTTAAAAATAATTGTAATATATAGTGGAACTATATGTAACTTTGTTCTGTATTTTCCAAGTCTCCTGTAAATGTGTTATCATACCTTCATAATTTAAAAAAGAAAAAGTTAAAAAATAATTTAAAAAAAATCTAGGATTATGGCCTTAAAAAAGAGAGAGAGAGAAACATATAGTCAACATATGATTTAGTAGTTATCAGCTTATCCTTGGAGAAAGACAAGAGACACAATGAAATGAAATGAAGCAGAATATCAACTCCAGATTCATACTGAACTAGGCTTCTCTACTTAGTTGTGATGGGGAAAAACAACTTAAAAATCTAAGGCTTGGATGCTATGTCTACAACTGAATATAGTTAAAACAGCTATTGATAAGGTTCTTGTGAGGATCTGGTCAGACAATACTGATAAAAATGTTTGCACAGTTAAAAACACAGAAGAAAATCACAGTTAATGGAAAGAACAAGTCCTCAGAGCCACTGGCTGAAGTAGAAATGATCGTTTTTACTCCTAATTCCTGTTTCATCATGCTCAAGGCTGGGAAGTACTTTTACCCATCCTTTTACTTCTTCACAAATATAAAATATTTTATTGGTTATAGTGCAGATATGTTTAAATGCTTAAACTTTTAATAAAGAAAGAAAATTCATTCATTTATCCATTCATTCATCTTTACAATAAATTTACAGAGTACTTATTATGTGTTATGCACTATTTCAGATATTGGAGTACACTTATAAATATTCATAATACTCTCTGAACAAAGTATTGTGACTTTCAGATCCACATATCTCTATTTCTTTTTCAGATAGCATCACTATACAAAAAAAAAAAAAAAATCAAATAATGTAAAGGGTGAGGGGGAAGAACAAGGCTCTATATTAATATAATGATTAAATAATTCTTAGGCTGTTAATCTCACTTATCTGGGGAGTTTTAAGATAAATATAATTTTAAAATTAAAGTGTTCACTAAATATAAACAATTCACCACCAACTTTTTTTCAGATAAGAGGAATTTCCACAAATAGAGTTAAAACATTGACAATGGAGAATGCAGTTTTCTCATAGTTTTTGATCGCGAGATGTATGATTTGATGTCATATAAAAGGCAATTGTCCTAAATGCAATGGGTTGGCCTGGATTGAATTCTAGAACGGAAAAGAGACAGCAGTGGAAAAATTAGTGAACTATGAAAAAATATGGTGTTAATAGTAATTATTAATACTCATTTCACTGTTTTGAGAAATATACTTAATAATTATTATGAAAACAAATAGCAAATATTTTCAGAATCATAAATGTTTTTGTATTCATTATACTGATAACCCCAACACTGAAATTTATTCTAAAAGTGAAATGAGATGCTGTAAGTTTTACAATGGAAGATGATGTCATGTCATTTATAATAGCGAAAATTCAGAAATATCTGAAATGCTCAATAATAAGATGTTTATGTACATCTACAACCTAATAACACAACATTCTATAACTAAAATACTAGTCAATAATATAGATGACTAAGCATTTTACAATATGTTAAATGAGAAAGACAAAAACAAAAATTGTAGTGACTTCCGATTTGTATACACATCTCAATATAATTTTAAAATCAAGAAGGGAACATTTGAAAATGGTAGAGAATTTATTCTCAATACCCATTTATTGAGTATATATTTCTTGATATAATAAGTATATAAGTATATATACTTCTTGATGTAAGAAGTTTTGACAATAAAAATCAAGTTTAAAACCCCTAATACCATCTTCTCCATCACCAAAAGAGTTCAGAAAAAGATGGGGTTTGAGGGTAATTTTACTATCTGTTCAGTATAACTAATTTTCATAGGTGGAATGAATATGCTAAACACTTTAGCTACTCTAAACCATCTGCGCTGTCATGGGTCCAGCCTTCCCCATCCTCTGTACTCACTGTGATATCAACTTTAATTTCATATAATTCTTTAGGAAGCAGTTTATTCTTTTTACATTTCTCCTAGAAGAGTTCATGACCCTTCTTGATAGCCATATCCTTTAGATTTTGCGACTGCTCCAGAAACTGCACAGGGCCCCTCGAAGCACGAGCTAGTGACTCTGGGCCATGCCTGGGGCTCGTGCTCACGCTTAGTTGCTCAGTTGTGTCCAACTCTTAGTGAGCCCATGGTCTGCAAGCCATCAGGCTCCCCTGTCCATGGGATTCTCCAGGCAAGAATAGTGTAGTGGGCTGCCATTTCCTCTCCCAGGGCTGACCCAGAGATCAAACAAGCATCTTCTTTTTTTTTATTTCATTTATTTTTATTTGTTTGAGGCTAATTACTTTACAATATTGTAGTGGTTTTTGCCATGCATTGACATGAGTCAGCCATGGATTTACATGTGTTCCCCTTCCCAATTCCCCTTCCTGCCTCCCTGTCCATCCCATCCCTTTGGGTCTTCCCAGTGCACCAGCCCTGAGCACCCGTCTCATGCATCCAACCTGGGCTGGTGATCTGTTTCACCCTTGATAATAAACTTGTTTCAATGCTGTTTTCTCTGAACATCCCACCTTGCCTTCTCCCACAGTCTAAAAGTCTGTTCTGTACATCTGTCTCTTTTTCTGTTTTGCATGCAGGGTTATAGTTACCATCTTTCTAAATTCCATATATATGTGTTAGTATACTGTATTGGTCTTTATCTTTCTGGGTTACTTCACTCTATATAATGGGCTCCAGTTTCATCCATCTCATTAGAACTGATTCAGATGAATTCTTTTTAATGGCTGAGTAATATTCCATAGTGTATATGTACCACAGCTTCCTTATCCATTCATCTGCTGATGGACATCTAGGTTGCTTCCGTGTCCTGGCTATTATAAACAGTGTTGCGATGAACATTGGGGTGCACGTGTCTCTTTCAGATCTGGTTTCCTTGGTGTGTATGTCCAGGAGGTGGGATTGCTGGGTCGTATGACAGTTCTATTTCCTGTTTTTTTAAGGAACCTCCACACTGTTCTCCATAGTGGCTGTACCAGTTTACATTCCCACCAACAGTGTATGAGGGTTCCCTTTTCTCCATACTCTCTCCAGCATTTATTGCTCAAGCAAGCATCTTCTGTAGATCTTTTACTTCTGATCCATCCAGGAATGGTGCCTCCCCACTATTCCTACTTCCTTCTATTACTTTCCATTCATTTTGGCAATAATACTATTCCAATATCATTCTGAAACTAATGTGAATTCCTGTTTCAACTTTGTAATATATACAATATTCAAAGCTATATGAGATACTAGAAGTAAGCTGGTCATTATAAATTGTGCTTTAAAGGAAATCAACCCTGCATATTCATTGGAAGAATTGATGCTAAAAATGAAGCTCCAACACTTTGGCTGCCTGATGTGAAGAACAAACTCATTGGAAAAGACCGTGATCCTGGGAAAGATTGAAGGCAACAAAGGAGAAGGGGTGGCAGAGGATAAGATGGTTAGATAGCATCACTGACTCAATGGACACGAATTTGAGCAAACTCCAGGAGATAGTGAAGGATAGGGGAGCCTGGAGTGCTGCAGTCTATGGGGTCACAAAGAGTCACAACCTAGCAACTAAATGACATCAATTATATTTCAAGCTTAAATTAAGATACTACCCCATTCTAATTAACTTCCCATTACATTCATGAAAATTCCTGTCTTTTTGGTCCAGGATTATTCTTCATTTCAACTAGGAAAGATTTATTCTTTCCCTATCTAGTTAAGCATATTCCTTCCCTTGACAATCTGAGAAATGTGTTCTTTGTAGATGTCATATCCTTTTCTCGCCTCTCAATATTGCTCTGCTGATTTTCCTAAATGTATCAACTATTTCTGGAATTGCAAGTAACCTTTCAATGTTATGTGTGTCCTTCCTAATGGATACCTGAGGCTTCTTTCCTCTGTTGTCTTAGTAATTTAGTTCATTTTAAGAAAGAGACAAAGCCACAATAACTAGCACTAGGGCAGCTCAGAACTTCATCCATTTAAATGCTTGAGCAATTCTGGGAGAAATACAGTTCTATTTGACATCAAGTGCACTGAGAAAAATTAAGTGAACAAATTTAAGATCAGAAGACTCTGCCCTGTGATTTAAGACACACTTTCTTGCCCTTCTTGCCCTTCCTTGAGCCATTCATTAGCATTTTTTGTAAGAATATTAAGTACTACATTATTAACAACAACAATGTACATGTAAATCCATGGATAATTCATTTCAATGTATGACAAAAACCACTGCAATGTTGTAAAGTAATTAGCCTCCAACTAATAAAAATAAATGGGAAAAAAATTTACAAAATGTGTATCTCCAAAGATAGATGGCTCAATTTTGGGCCATTTCTTCTATTCTTTAGAATTCTTCTTAACTGGGCACACACTCAAAAATAAATTACAAAAAAAGCTTTATGATATGCCTGTAGTCTGGTAAGTCTAGTCCCCTATCTCTGTTCTTTTCATATTGTTTTATCATCAAGGCTTTGCAAATCCAGGCATTAGTTCAGTTCAGTTCAGTCCCTCAGTCGTGTCCGACTCTTTGCGACCCCATGAATCTCAGCACGCCAGGCCTCCCTGTCCATCACCAACTCCCGGAGTTTACTCAAACTCATGTCCATCGAGTCGGTGATGCCATCCAGCCATCTCATCCTCTGTTGCCCCCTTCTCCTCCTGCCCCCAATCCCTCCCAGCATCAGGGTCTTTTCCAATGAGTCAACTCTTCACATGAGGTGGCCAAAGTATTGGAGTTTCAGCTTCAGCATCAGTCCTTCCAATGAACACCCATGACTGATCTCCTTGAGGATGGACTGGTTGGATCTCCTTGCAGTCCAAGGGACTCTCAAGAGTCTTATCCAACACCACAGTTCAAAAACATCAATTTTTCAGCGCTCAGCTTTCTTCACAGTCCAACTCTTACATCCATACATGACCACTGGAAAAACCATAGCCTTGACTAGAAAGACATTTGTTGACAAAGTCAAGTCTCTGCTTTTTAATATGCTATCTAGGTTGGTTATAACTTTGCTTCCAAGCGGTAAGTGTCTTTTAATTTCATGGCTGCAATCACCATCTGCACTGATTTTGAGCCCAAAAGTAAAGTCTGACACTGTTTCCACTGTTTCCCCATCTATTTCCTATGAAGTGATGGGACCAGATGCCATGATCTTAGTTTTCTGAATGTTGAGCTTTAAGCCAACTTTTTCACTCTCCTCTTTCACTTTCATCAAGAGGCTGTTTAGTTCCTCTTCACTTTTTGCCATAAGGGTGGTGTCATCTGCATATCTGAGGTTATTGATACTTCTCCCAGCAATCTTGATTCCAGCTTGTGCTTCTTCCAGCCCAGCGTTTCTAATGATGTACTCTGCATATAGGTTAAATAAGCAGGGTTACAATATACAGTCTTGACGTACTCCTTTTCCTATTTGGAACCAGTATGTTGTTCCCTTATAAATATTAGAACTGGATTATCAATTTCCATGAAAATATACTTTGTCATTTAGGGATGTGCTGTTAGTTCATCACAGAACAGTAGTCTCTTAAATCAGGGTCTCTCTTGGGGTGTACAGAACAAGCCATATAATTTGTAAAGGACTCCACTATAATAATATGACTAAAATACATTACAAAATTAATGGGTGTGTGAGATATAGTGATTTAGTGCTGGGAACTTAGAATCACAGTTAAAGAGGATGTACTTATGTATTTGTTTTTTATCCAATAAGAGCACAGAAAGAAACTTCCTGATATCCAAGCATCTCTTCTTGTTCAGTCCTAAAACCCACTTCCTCCTGTTCTCTTTAGAACCCTTGTATTTTGGAATAATGCCTCTGAATTCCTTTTTACCATATATTTATTATGCTTTATGTCATTACTATAAGCTGCATTGTTTATTGGACTGTCCACAGTTATTAATGGCCAGTTATTTTCTCAACAATATTTCCTTATTAATGAGCACAAACACAAATTTTGAGGACTGGAGCCTGATGTAAAATGTGAACACTAATTCATTTTCTGGTCATACTAGGAATTGCATACCAGAAGTAAAGAATTACTCAACTTCCAACCATGTCATCCCTTAAATTCCTTAGGCTATAATCACTGCATCCCTAGAAGGTGATTTTTTCAACACTGACCACAGCCTGCCTTTCAGTCACCACCACCAGTAGGCACAATAGGTGAAAGACCTGACTTCAGACAAAGAAAAGTGGCCCCATTCATGCTAGTTATATTCCTCACCACTCATGGTTTATCACCAGCACAGGAGAGCACAGTGCCACCACATCCATGGAAGCAAGAGAGAACCAGCTCCACAATATAAAACAATGTAAAGCCCTTGCAGGATTTAAGCACAGCTCCCTCTGAGCAACAGGCAGATGCAAAGCATGGAGCCTACAGAAGGACTGGGATGACCTTCTTGGGTGTCAGTAGGAAAAATGAACAGGATATAGGATGTGTGCCTATACCACTGTATATGGTGGTACTGCAGTCAGCCATGGACAGGTGACAGCCGAGAAGGGCCAGGCATCTGGCCCAAGTCAAGGGTCAGAAAGGGACCACATATAGTTTAGATACTTAATGGGTCTTGTGTCCCCCAATTCAGCAATGTGAACACCATCTTAGTAATCAATTGAATACAATATCATAAGAAAAAAAAACCAGCTAGTGGAAGCTATTTGCTTGATAAACTGCCCTTCTGGCCACGGGGCCATATATAGCTTCATTGCCAAAGAATACAGAGCCTTGGAGAATATCTGGTGGACCCCATGGGTGGGATAGAGCATCAGAGAGCACACAAAAGGGGAAAGACAGATATGAGAACCCTGCAGTCTAACCCTAGCTGGAATATCCCACTAGAAGGTATTTCCTAGTCCCAGAGACCGGAAGAGAGTTTAGAAAAATTCTCAGAAGACCTTCAACATGTAGAGAGAATAGTGGCCCTGCTTGCCTGGGTTCAAGGGCAGTACTAACTAAAATACTGGCTCTTCCCATTTATAAATATAAAGTGAATTAGCTATGCTGATGGACAAATTATACCATGCAGGGAGAAATATACAATGCAGAGCCCATGTAAAGACTCTAGAGCAAGAACCCACTGGCCATTATGAGGGACAGACTGGTGCCAGTAAGGGGTCACTTATAAGAGTCGGGTTCAGAGAGATAGCAAGGCAGCCAGTTAGAGCTACCTGAATTTACTAATTATAAGAATTTTAGCTTTTACCCTGAGTGACACGGAGAGCACTTGTAAAGTGTGATACAATCTGACTTGCTAGTTTAATGGATAATAGTGAGTGTTGCGCTGAGGATAGAGTACTAGAACAGATGATGCCAAAATAAAAACAGGAAGAGTAGGAATGAAGTGAAAGATGAGAGTGAAAAAACTGGCTTAAAACTCAACATTTAAAAAACTAAGATCATAGCATCTGGTCCCATCAATTCATGGCAAATAGATGTGGGGAAACGGTAGAAACGGTGACAGACTTATCTTCTTGGGCTCCAGAATCACTGCAGAGAGTGACTGTAGCAAGAAATTAAAAGATGCTTGCTTCTTGGAAGAAAAGTGATAAACCTAGACAGCACATTAAAGAGCAGAAAGATTACTTTGCCAACAAAGGTCCGTCTAGTCAAAGTTATGGTTTTACCAGTAGTCATATATGCTTGTGAGCTGGACCATAAAAAAGGCTGAACATTGAAGAATTAATGCTTTTGAACTGTGGTGTTGGAGAAGACTCTTGAAAGTCTGTTGGACTGCAAGGAGATCGAAATAGTCCATCCTAAAGGAAATCAACACTGCATATTCAATGAAAGGACTGTTGTTGAAACTGAAGCTCCAATACTTTGGCCACCTGATGCAAAGAGCAAACTCATTAGAAAAACCCTGATTCTGGGAAAGATTGAAGGCAGGAGGACAAGGGGATGACAGAGGATGAGATGGTTGGATGGCATTAACGACTTGATGGGCATGAATTTGAGCAAGCTCCAGGAGATGATGAAGGACAGGGAAGGATGATGTGCTGCAGTCCATGGGGTCAAATAGTCAGACACAACCAAGTGACTGAACAACAACAAAAAGGTTTGAGGCATTTCAATAATTCAGGTGAAAATGATAGCAGTTTAATACTAGGTAACAGGTCTACAGGCTTTCCATGTGGCTCAGTAGAAAAGAATCTGCCTGCAATAAAGGAGATGTGGGTTTGATCCCTGGATTAGGAAGATGCCCTGGAGGAGAGCATGGCAACCCACTCCAGTATTCTTGCCAGGAAAATTCCATGGACAAAGGAGCCTGGTGGGCCACAGTCCCTGGGGTTGTAAAAGCTGGACATGATTTGGCGACTAAACCATGACTACCACCAGTGAAGTTTGAGCCAAAAAGATTTTCTGATGGATGTGGGGTGAAAATCAGAGACCAGATATGCCACCGGGTGAGACAGAGAATGTTGTAACTGAAGTAGGTTTGGGGATGAAGAAAGAATGAGGGCACAGCTTTAGCCTTATTCAGTTTAAGAAATCTGTTAGTCTCAGGAGGAATACTATGAAGAAAATTGGATTTCCAGGTTTCAACCTCAGGAAAGCCATCTGACCTGGAGTTAATCTGGGAATTGTGGTCTTTTAAAGAGAGTGTGCCAAAGAAGACTGGAAGAAATGTTGCTGATGGATTTTGTAATATGAGAAGCAAGTGATGAGTGTTATATCTAGTGGCATAGAGATCACAGATGACATTGAAAAGAGCATTTCCAGTGTTAATATAATAACTGAAGTGTGAATGAATATGGTTAAAGAGAATAGAAGGAGAGAAATTGGAGTCGGGTATTACAGAATCCTCTGATTTTTGTTACAAAGCAAAGAGAATGAAATGAAGTCATAGATGATAAAGGAAATGGGATTAAGATATTTTATTTTTAAGGATGAGCTAGATAATATATTAGTTCTTTGCTGACATACAATGATTCAGAAAAAGGGAAATGCAGATGAATTAATAGAGATAGAAGATATTTTTTATCAATGTCTTCATGTGAAGTATAAGACGAAGTCCAATGCGTATGATGTTGGTTGCCTTCGGATTGAATAGAAAATGCATTTAGAAGAATCAAGAGGTTATCATATAACTGAATGTTAGCCACTCAGTTGTGTCTGACTCTTTGCAACCCTATGTACTGTAGCCTGCCAGGCTCTTCTGTCCATGGAATTCTTCAGGCAAGAATACTAGAGTGGATAGCCATTCCCTTCTCCAGGGGATCTTCCCTGCCCAGGGACTGAACCCAGGTCTCCTGCATTGAAATCAGATTCTTTACCATCTGAATCACCATGGAAGCCTGTATATAACTGAATGGGTACTGGAAAATGAGTATATAAAGTGGTAAGAGTCTGGAGAAATTTCTTTGGATGGCTTACATTTTCTAACTGAAATAGGAAATAAGTTCATCTAATGTTTCCCAGTAAGTTTGATGCTTGCAGCAGTTTTTTTTTTTTTTTTTTTTTTTTTTTTTACCAATACGCTACTTCAAATTAAAGCACCATTTCATTCCTACACTTTGATATTTTTGTATCATGAGTAGTATTTAATTTTTCAACTCTGACATAGATAACGTATAGTTTACAGTCTAATATTAGCAACAGCAAGTTTCTATAAAAATAACCAGTAAGACCAAGGTTTATTTCAAAAGATAAAAAAATTTCATCCATTGAGCTGCTAAATAAATGTTTATTGAATAAAGCTATTTTGTGTGAAATAATTAGGGGGACATATAGAACAGATTGTTGAAGCTGAAAATCCAATACTTTGGCCACCTTATTCGAAGAGCTGACTCATTGGAAAAGACCCTGATGCTGGGAAAGATTGAGGGCAGGAGGAGAAGGGGATGACAGAGGATGAGATGGTTGGATGGCATCATCGACTCAATGGACATGGGTTTGGGTGGACTCTGGGAGTTGGTGATGGGATAGGGAGGCCTGGCGTGCTGTGGTTCATGGGGTCACAAAGAGTCAGACACGACTGAGCAACTGAACTGAACTGAACTGATAGAACAGATTAGAGGAAAATATTGTGGCATCTAAATGACAGGAAATAATTTCTGCATGAATCACCAGAAGAGCTCTTACTTAAGTAATATAAGAGATAAATTATATATCTACACCTGATGCTGAAAAATTACCAAAATATCACAAATATCTAAGGTTAGGGCCCTCATTGTGATCTTCCCTATCTTGAATTCAACAATTAAAACAGAAAAAAAAAAAGACCCTCAAATGTTCTTACACAGTTCAAGGTTATTACAGTGCCATGAATTTTTTCTACTTGTTCTTTGACATGAAACAGGGAAAAGAGTTGTAAAGTGAATCTAGAAATTCAAATTTTAGATATTGTAAGCAGGCAGTAAATATTACACTCCACTATTGATGTGGCAAAATTTAAATGGAAGTTCTGTGCAAAGATGTTTTACAGCAATTTTCTATGTCATCTATAAGCTCATGAAGGGTTTGACTTTTAATTATTATTCTAATAGAATTATTTTGAAGTCCATGCTCTTTTTGAATCTGAGATTTAGAAAATAGTAGAATTTTTTTATCATAGCTCTGCCTATTTTTTATATTTCACCTTCTACCAGGCTCTCTCCTGTCCTCTGTATATAGATTACCTTGATCTTCACTTCTGGGTGGTTCCTATCTTAGTGTGTACCCCCAAACTTTTCTCTTGCCTTGAATGTTATTGCCACTGATGTGCTTAAGGATGGTCCTATCTCATCATTCAGACCTCAGTTTTGAAGTGCACTCTAAGAAAAGCCCCCTTTGTTCACCTAACTAGAGCCATCCAATCACACATGTGCCACTTCATTAAAATTTTCTGAGTATCAGTTATCAACTTATGACCTTATTTTCATTTTAATATCTTGTCTTCTTTAGTATCTTTAGTATTCTTGACTTCTGGAGGAAGTCAACGCCAGGACAAAAGTCAAATGTATTGCCTTAGTCATTACTAAACTCCCCAATCCGATAAGAGTATCTGATGCTTCATACAAACTTGGCAAAGATTCTTCAAAAAGTATATGTACTTCATAGTTATTGGAAAGAGTTCACAATTAATGTGAAATGCCTTTGCACACACACATGCTGTGTTTAAAGATAAAATACTGTTTTATATGTTTTGCTTGTATGAAATACTAAACTGATACTGTAATTATTATCATCATATACATCATATATTTTTAAAAAGTAAGAAAACCATAACAGAACACTAAGTTAGACTAAAACCTTAGTCTTCCCATATACCTATTTAAGCAATGCAATTTTGAAAAGCATCAATGTGTCTCTAGTGACAACCAAAGCAAGATCTGGAAGAAAATAACATCTTTTGGATTTAGAAACTAAGCTCTCAGATCTAACAGCAAGGGTAGTTCTTCCCATAGTTAAAGAAAAAATTATGTCTATATAGTTGCTCTCTTCTCATAAAGCATTATATAACTTCAAGATATAGACAACAGATTCTGAATTATGCTGACATGGCTATTTCTTATTCAGCTCCTCTAAAGGAAGAAAAAAAGTAGTATAGAACGTTTGTAGTGGTGTCTTCCATATTAAACAATAAACTACTAACTTGAAATTATACTTCCTTCTAGAACTTCCAAAAAGGACATTTGGTAGCATGAAAACTGTAGAAAGATTCTATCTTCCAAAAAAGATAGGAAGATTCTATCACCTAAAGAGTTAATATTTATGTATTCTCCCTTAATTTTTACCCAATTTCCAAATATTTAAAAATCTATTTCTTTTAGACTTATATTCATTTAATAATATTTGTTGAGCACCTAGTAAGTGGCTGGCAGTGTTCTACACGAAACATGAATGAATAAATATGATGCCTGCCCTTACAGAGATTATAATCTTAGGGGGAAACAGAGGAAATAAAAATCAAGAAATAATTTTTAAAGTACAACTTGTAATCATTAATGTGAAGGATATAACCAGATGACGAGTTAGGGAATAATAGAGGGGAATGACTAGAAAAAGTCATCAGAGAAAACTTGTCTAACAAGATGGGAACTCTTCTGAAAGTAGATAAAATAAGCTGGAAGAAGACAAGCAAAATTTCTGGGAAGAGAATTCCAGCAGTAAATTGAATCAGATAAACATAAGTTCCGAATTGAGGAAGACTTGAATTATACAAGACAGGTTAAAAAGGAAGGGAGAGACAGAGAGAGAGACAAAGAACCTTAAGAAAAGGGATGAAATATAAAATGTACTTGAGAGGTAGGCAATACCTAATTTTATTACCTTAAATTGATTTGCATTCTTAACCAGACTTGCATTATTTGTTGTGTTCCAAGTGGGTCATAATGAATGGGAGGTAAGACCTCATTGTCCTTCAGGAAAGAATTTCTCTTAGCATGTAAGTTAATGACTGCACAAGGCCCCTTGTTTCAACCACAGTTTCCTCATGGCATTTTTTACCTCTGTATTCCTAAAGGTGTAGATCAGGGGATTTAACATGGGAGCAGTGATGGTAAAAGACACAGCCATCACCTTGTCTATGGGGTAGGTGGCCACAGTCCTCAAATACAAGAAAATGCAAGGCCCAAAGAACATAATGACCACCATGAGGTGGGAGCCACAGGTGGAGAGGGCTTTCTGCCACCCTTTGGAGCTGCAGGACTCACAGAGCAGAGAATGACCACATAGGAGGTGATGAGAATGAGGAAGACGGTAACACACATCACCCCACTGTTGAGGATGACTAAGAGGCCCAGGGTGCAGTTGTCCAGGCAGGCCAGTGTCAGCAACAGAAACAAATCACACATAAATGATCAATGATGTTAGGGCCACAGAAGGGTACTTGATACATAAAGAGAAGCTGTATTGTTGCATGTATGGATCCCCCCAGCCAAGCCACTCCCAGCAACAGGCAGCACACACGAGGCCTCATGATGGTAATGTAGTGAAGAGGCTTACAGATGGCCATGGAGCGGTCATAGGCCATCATGGCGAGGAGGAGGATGCCCACTCCACCAAAGAAGTGCTCAGCCAAGAGCTGGGCCATGCAGCCTTCCAGGGAGATGCTAGCACTCTCAGAGAGGCAGTCCACAATCATCTTGGGGGCAATGGCAGAAGAGTAGGTGGCATCCAAAAGGGATAAAAAGATAAGGAAAAAATACTTGGGTGATCTCAGACTCTGACTTGTGACCACAGTTACCACAATGAGGTTTCCCAAAATGGTGGACACATGCATGATTAGAAACACAGCAGAGAGTATTTTCCGTAGCTCTGGATTCTTTGCAATGCCCAAAAAAATGAATTGCATCACATTGTTTGAGATTCCCCATTTACTATGGGCTGATGCAAGCTTCTCTCTAAGCTGAAAAGCCTACAAAAGAATATTCTTTTTAGTTAGTAATCACTGAATGTGTTGGACATTGTTTGCATTGTTACAGCTTCCTGACCTACCTTTTTCTCCAGCCATCTGTTCAACAACCAGCTGCTAACAATTATATCCTGATAACAGCTTGATCCTTGTGATTCCTCAAAACACCTCTCTCCAGTGTATCTCCTGCTTTCCTTCCTGACACTTGCTGGTTGAGTGTCTTAGAAGATTCTGTTTCATCAATCACATGGTAATATGAAGAATTAACATATCTTAAGGAAGACTCTGCAACTGCACAGACAGCAGATCAACAGGCTCCTCTGTCCATGGAATTCTCCAGGCCGTAATACTGGAGTGGGTAGCCATTCCCTTCTCCAGGGGATCTTTCCGACCCAAGGATTCAACCCAGGCCTCCTTCACTGCAGGCAGACTCTTTACTATCTGAACCACCAGGAAAGCCCTTTATTTGTATATAATTTTATAAGGAAAGCCTAGATTATCAGTAGTTAAGAGCCAGGGGATCAATGGTATCCATCTTATCACAGTCTTAGATGCACTTACATTCTTTCTTTGTCTTGATCACCTCCATTTACAGCATTCAATCTGTTTTCCAAAATGAACTGCTTACCCACCAGCCCTTCTCTCTGTCTCTGCCTTTTAGAAATGTCAACTTAGGAATCTGAACTTACTTTATCACTTAGACACACCTAAGAGCCAATAATTTGGAAGGTTTCCTGTAAATTGTGATTCATTTATTCTGTACACTTACTGAGCGCCTAAAACACATTAGCTGAAAAACCTCCAGGTTAGGGAGGGGGGATCTGGATGGGGAATACATGTAAATCCATGGCTGATTCATGTCAATGTATGACAAAAACCACTACAATATTGTAAGGTAATTAGCCTCCAGCTAATAAAAATAAATGAAAAACAACAACAACAACAACAACAACAAAAAACCCTCCAGGTTAGGTAAGTCATGTTCCACCAAATATCAAATGCTGTGCTGTGTGCACAGTCATTTAATTAAATTTAATAACATTCATAAAACTGAATCTATCCAAAAGGAACTGCATTGAACCCTGGGGCCCAGGCAAACCGGCTCCAGCGCTTGCTTCCAGAAATGAGAGAGTGCCAGTTTCAGAGCCTGGTCACAGTTCCTCTGACAGTCAGGTTGAAGAATCCCAGTAACTTTCTTTTGTCTTTGTTAGTTTTATTCCCAGACATTCATTAGCCAAAATCAAGAGCTTCTTCATACCTTAGAATTCCAAGTTCAGTGTTCAGTGACTGCCATGAGACTTTCTTTGTAATAATGTCTATTTCTTTCCAGTGTGCCTGTGAAATACCATTGTTCATAAGATGTCTGCATAAAACCTACGCTGTTTATATTTCTCACTGAATAGCATGTCTGATAGTGCAAGGAATACAATTCAGCACCTTCTCCAACAGAGGGAGAGAGAATGAGCACTCCTGAAACAATGCATGTACATGATAACTTTCAGAAGGGAAAATAACAGCATGATATGCAGACTTCAGAAAAGATAATATGAGCTAACCTTTGACACAAGAATTTAGACAATTCTAAATTTATAAAATTATAATTTAGAGAATGAACAAGGGCAATGGCATGGTCAAGGCACAGAGAAAGAAGAATGAATACATGGTGTGTAGAATCAAATTATATAGATTTTGAGGTCAGAAAACTTGGGTTTCATTATGGACCTTCTAGGGGTGTATCAGTAACTAATCATATATTAATTGCTTTTTTCAGAGTTGTTATATTAAACAAATTAATTTCCTGGCATTATAGTTTAAATTTTAATATTCAACCTTATAGACATTAAAATGTGATAAAAATAGCTTAAATATTTTTAAAATATAACAATGTCCTGGTATATGTTGTTTGTCTCATGAAAGTTAGTCACATATACCCATACTAATCTCAGGTAGGAGGTATCTTAAGTAGAGACATATAACCAGACTGGAGATCAACTGGAAATAATTAGTAAAAGCTTTGGTGGTGACTCAGACAGTAAAACGGAGTAGGCAATGGCAACCTACTCCAGTACTTTTGCCTGGAAAATCCCAAGGACGGAGGAGCCTGGTAGGCTGCAGTCATGGGGTCGCGAAGAGTCGGACACGACTGAGCGACTTCACTTTCACTTTTCACTTTCAAGCATTGGAGAAGAAAATAGCAACCCACTCCAGTGTTCTTGCCTGGAGAACCCCAGGGACGGTGGAGCCTGGTGGGCTGCCACCTATGGGGTTGCACAGAGTCGGACATGACTGAAGAGACTTAGCAGCAGCAGCAGACAGTAAAGAATCTGCTTGCAATGTGGGAGACCTGGGTTCAATCCTTGGGTCAGGAAGATGCCCTGGAGAAGGAAATGGCAACCCATTCCAATATTCTTGCCTGAAGAATTCCATGGACAGAGGAACCTGGCAGGCTACAGTCCATGGGGTCACAAAGAGTTGGACACGATTGAGTGACTAACACTTTCAACTTTCACCTTAAAGAAATCCATGTAAATACGTCATTTTTCACATTTCAGTTGCTTCTTTCTTCTAAGTACCTGCAATATGTCAGACAACCTCTCTGTGCCTCAGTTTCATTCTGTGTAAAATGGGAAAGTAACATCATCCAAAAAGGTTGTTTTAAAGATTGAATGGTTTTATGAATGTAAAGGGGTTAGATCGGTATTCTCATTTGCTTTTCCAGCAAGAGGAGAATGCTATTGACAACAGACTATTTTAAAAAACTTCCCCTCCTTTGGATCATGTATTTACATATGCATCTGATAAATGTTCTGTTTACTGGCAGGATATTGGCTTTATGACTCCTCAACACCTCAGCAGAATGTAAGTTTTTGAATTGACCTGAAAGGAAAAAAATGCCAAAATTATTTTTTAAAACATAGTTCTGAACTAAAGAAGAATAACTTAAATACAAGGCATTTATTTATGTAAGTTATCACCGTTGGAAAATAGTACATACAGATAGAATGATACAAACGTTACAGTCAAAGGACCTCTCCCAACCGTAAGCACTCATGGGTCCTCAATTAACAGTTTAGTGCAAGCTCTTCAAATGTGCATTTGTGTGTAGGTACATGTACATTCTTTAATGTGCTTTATTCCACATGAAAGTGCATACAATGCAATAATATACATGAAATCCTAATTAAAATTTGTATGAAGACTATTTGTCAGTATTTATGAATTCTCCTCATTTTAATTGCTACATATTATTCTATTTGGGGCTTCCCTGGTGGCTCAGACGGTTAAGAATCTGCCTGCAGTGCGGGAGACCTGAGTTTGATTTCTGCACTGGGAAGATCCTTGGAGAAGGGAATAGTTACCTAAGCCAGTATTCTTGCCTGGGAAATCCCATGGACAGAGGAGCTTGGTAGGCTACAGTCCGTGGGGTCACAAAAAGTTGAACATGACTGAGAAACTTATACACACATACAAACATTATTCCATTTTATGGTTACAACATAGTTCTTTTAACCAGTCCATTTTTGCTTGGAATTAATTTTATTTCTAATATTTTGCCTCACATACAGGTCCATAAGGAACATCCCTTACAGAAATCTTTACTTAGTGGTTTGAATATTTCTGTTGAAGAAATCCTATATCATCACCATGTCAAAAATATGCATATGTTTACATTTGATAGACTCTGTAACATTCCTCTCTCAAAGCTTTGAAACATCTTTTATTGCCATAAATTGTGTATTACAGAGTATTAAACAGTAATTTTCCCTACAGCCTTGCCAATTCTAAATATTATCATTATTAAACTAATATATTTAAAACAAATTAGGTGAAAACTCACCTTATTTTAATTTGTATTCATTCATAGAATTTCACTAATATCATAATAAATATATTATTGGCCTCCAGATAAATTTAAATTGCATGCAATGTCATGTCTATATAGAGATATATAATCTAAACAAATATACCAATCTCATAATAATACATTACCCTCAGCTCCAAAGCCAACACCATCCCTGTGGGCAGAGCTGCTCACAAAGGAATGCATTTTTACATAGATAGATATATTTCTGAAGTCAACTCTTCAGTATCACTGAAAAACTGGAATCATTAATTCAAACAGAGAGGAAAATCATGATAAAAAGTCTTTCTAAGAGATGATTAGTAGAAAAATTAAATTAAAGGAAACTGGTACAAGAGGAAAAGGAATATATCCATGTGTATATGTATATATATATACATACATACAGAAAACTGCATGAAAGAAGGGAAACACAAAATCTATCTTAAAGTATCCTGTATATATCAGCTACTCCTGTTCCTCCCTTTTCTAAAACACATCTATGAAACATAAACACACTATTTTATTTGATAATCTCATGATCTGGACAGAGACCAAAGGGAGACACTTACATTTTGAAAAATTGCCCAAAGAGATTAAAGTAAAT
Organism: Odocoileus virginianus; assembly: GCF_023699985.2. Taxonomy (NCBI): domain Eukaryota; kingdom Metazoa; phylum Chordata; class Mammalia; order Artiodactyla; family Cervidae; genus Odocoileus; species Odocoileus virginianus. The sequence goes on from NW_027224294.1 coordinate 332,881, forward strand.
TAAGCTAAAAATTGTTGATAGCTCAAAGTTCTTCACCCTGAGGCTACAATTTGTTTATACAGACAAAACAGGTGAACTACTGATACATTTTAAATATAATTGTGTGTGCACATAAGCAATTTAGTTATTCAAAGATTTTAAAGTAATAGTTCAAATTAATAAGGCTGTAACTGTCTTAAATGCTCAAATATTTGTTAAAATCACCTCCCAAACTCAGTCTCATGTCATCTCTGTGACCTCTAAAACCCAGTTACCTGATGGTTCCAGTAAATAGAAGGCAGATATTATGGAAGTACAATTTTTTAGGACCATGTCAGGGCAACCAAAGATCTGGCTCCATCCAGGATGTAATTATGAGAACTTTCCTCTTAAAAAGGAGCTTGGAGTCATGACAAATTAGAGTTACAACTTAGCAAATCCAAGCACAGAGGCAAATAAGTCAGGGCCACACTGGGAGCAAAACATCCAATCACTTAATGGGGAGTCATTTTGATAGGACCAGAATTTCTAATTATTTTAAAGAAAAATTTTAAACAGATGATCTAAGTGTCCAGGGATTTACATAATGTCCAGGATTTTTCCACTTGAATGTGGCAAAGTAATTCAGACTTCATCCAAATAGGAAAAATTGCCAAATAAGGAGCCAGCTAAGCTGTTTACAAAATTGTTCATAGAACTGTGCCTGCTGTTTAGCTATACTTGAGTTTAATTTGTAAACAGTTTTTAATACACACCTTAGCAGACACATCATTATTGAGATGTTCTCCTTTGGGTAACAGAACCTGAGCTGAAAGAGGGCAAAGTGCCATTTTCAATGTGCAGACTTGCATCATTTCAACTGCATCCCTTTGAGGCTGTCTCTACTGACTGAGGCACTAACCACCATACCAGTCAATTCCAATCCACCACTGTAATGACCCACTTATCCCAGGGGCAGATATTCACTGGAGTGAGGCCAAGCTGATACTCCACAAACACAAAGCCATATCACAACAGTAACCATTCAGTAATTTTTTTCCATTTATTTTTATTAGTTGCAGGCTAATTACTTTACAATATTGTAGTGGTTTTTGCCATGCATTGACATGAATCAGCCATGGATTTACATATATTCCCCATCCCAATCCCCCCTCCCACCTTCCTCTACACCCAATCCCTCTGGGTCTTCCCAGTGCACCAGCCCCAAGCACTTGGTTCATGCATCCAACCTGGGCTGATGATCTGTTTCACCCTTGATAATATACATGTTTTGATGCTGTTCTATCAAAACATCCCATCCTCGCCTTCTCCCACAGAGTCCAAAAGTCTGTTCTGTACATCTGTGTCTCTTTTTCTGTTTTGCATATAGGGTTATCATTACCATCTTTCTTAAATTCCGTATATATGCGTTAGTATACTGTATTGGTCTTTATCTTGCTGGCTTACTTCACTCTGTATAATGGGCTCCAGTGTCGTCCATCTCATTAGAACTGATCCAAATGAATATTTTTTAATGGCTGAGTAATATTCCATGGTGTATATGTACTACAGCTTCCTTATCCATTCGTCTGCTGATGGACATCTAGGTTGTCTCCATGTTCTGGCTATTATAAACAGTGCTGCGATGAATATTGGGGTACACGTATCTCTTTCAGATCTGGTTTCCTTGGTGTTTATGCTCAGAAGTGGGATTGCTGGGTCATATGGCAGTTTTATTTCCAGTTATTTTTTTAAGAAATCTCCACACTGTTCTCCATAGAGGCTGTACTAGTTTGCATTCCCACCAACAGTGTAAGAAGGTTCCCTTTTCTCCACACCCTCTCCAGCATTTATTGCTTGTAGACTTTGGATAGCACATCCTGACTGGCATGTAATGGTACCTCATTGTGGTTTTGATTTGCATTTCTCTGATAATGAGTGATGTTGAGCATCTTTTCATGTGTTTGTTAGCCATCTGTAAGTCTTCTTTGGAGAAATTTCTGTGTAGTTCTTTGGGCCATTTTTTGATTGGGTCATTTATTTTTCTGGAATTGAGCTGCAGGAGTTGCTTGTATGTTTTTGAGATTAACACAGAAATCCCTTGCATTCCTATACACTAACAATGAGAAAACAGAAAGAGAAATTAAGGAAACAATACCATTCACCATTGCAACAAAAAGAATAAAATGCTTAGGAGTACATCTACCTAAAGAAGCAAAAGATCTACACATAGAAAACTATAAAACACTGATGAAATAAATTAAAGAGGACACAAACAGATGGAGAAATATACCGTGTTCATGGATTGGAAGAATCAATATTGTCAAAATGACTATACTACCCAAAGCAATCTATAGATTCAATGCAATCCCTATCAAACTACCAATGGTATTCTTCACAGAACTAGAACAAATAATTTCACAATTTGTATGGAAATACTAACAACCTCGAATAGCCAAAGTAATCTTGAGAGAGAAGAATGGAACTGGAGGAATCAACCTGCCTGACTTCAGGCTCTACTACAAAGCCACAGTCATCAAGATAGTATGGTACTGGCACAAAGACAGAAATATAGATCAATGGAGCAGAATAGAAAGCCCAGAGATAAATCCACGAACCTGTGGACACCTTATCTTCGACAAAGGAGGCAAGGATATACAATGGGAAAAAAGACAACCTCTTTAATAAGTGGTGCTGGGAAAACTGGTCATCCACTTGTAAAAGAATGAAACTAGAACACTTTCTAACACCATACACAAAAATAACTCAAAATGGATTACAGATCTAAATGTAAGACCAGAAACTATAAAACTCCTAGAGGAAAACATAGGCAAAACACTCTCCGACGTAAATCACAGCAGGATCCTCTATGACCCACCTCCAAGAATATTGTAAATAAAAGCAAAAATAAACAATGGGACCTAATTAAACTTAAAAGCTTTTGCACAACAAAGGAAACTATAAGCAAGGTGAAAAGAGAGCCCTCAGATTGGGAGAAAATAATAGAAAATGAAGCAACAGACAAAGGATGAATCCATTCAGCAATTTTTGAACAACTAAACTCTTTTCTTAATTTGCCTGCCTGATAATACAGATGAAGAAAAATCTATAGGACTTATTCTTGGCCACCTAGGTACTATCAGGACTGAATTCTTGTATCACCTAACCTGGTGTTCCCTACATCTTTGAAGACTGTTGTTAAAATTATATCACATCTAACTTCAGGAGAGTTGCCATTATAATGGATTCTAAAATGTTTCTAAGCCAGAAAAAATAAGGACTAAACTCTCACTCCATAACAATATTCTCAATCGACATGCTTTGAATTTAGAAATATTTGGGGTTATAGCCTTCCTCATTTTCAAACTTTGATAGCTCACAGGCTACAACTGGTTTGTTAACATAGTTGACAATGTACTCTGGGAAGCCTGCTGAGAAGGGAGAGCCTCTCAGTTTTACTGAATGTGATCCGCACAGGTGATGAGCCAACCTCTGTGCTTGGGTGGCATTTCCTAGTTACTCCATGAGTAGTTATCTTACCTAAGATTCAGACATAAACTAGGGCTGTATTACTTAATCTTCTATCAATAGTGTTTTCTAAAGGCACATTTTAAGCATTGTTTCCTTAATCACTCCCCTTAAAATATTATAACCACAAAAGTACTGCCCATTTATCTGTTTTATGTATATCTGTGCTTTATATATTAAAAACTTTGACATTTTTATCCTCCAAGAAAACATTTTTACATGCCTCGGGGAGATATTTTCTTCATTTCAAGTGTATGTGTTAGAGCAACCTACTTATTTTTTAAAAGGGTGAGAAGAATAATGTGATTATTTAAACTTGGCCCTAACTACAATTCTAGCTGGACTTTAAAAACTACACAAATCTCTATCCAATTCTTCTCTCCTGCAACACCCTCTTATAAAATGATTTTCATCAGACTCATTGCTAACAAAATTATATTTCTCATTTATTTATTTGTTTATTATACATCCACTCCCCACTGGAATTTAACTTTCACACAAACACAACTTTTATTTGTAAAAGTTGCATACCCAGTTCCTATAACTCTGTCACATACTGTAGGCACTAGACAGTATTATTTGGACAATTAAATATGTCAAAATGTCCTAAGCTGAATTGCCCATGGAGACATTTTTCCAGTAGTATTTGTTAACATTATGGGATAACAGTGTGAAAAGCCCTGAGGAAAGGGTACCTATATAGTTGCTCAAGGTGCTACCTTCATGCTCAAACAAAGTATCAGTCTCCTCAATGACTGAGCTGCTTGTTTTTTGTCCAAATATCTCTTTCACCTAAGTGCCACTCTTTTTTGAAAATCAACTATTTGATTTTTATTTCTTAAGTCCATTACACTTCACTTTTCATGATGTGCATAAAGGGTAACATATCTGCACAAATGAGATCATCATGTTGGTTTTTCTCTGATATAAGAGGAATCAAGAAGGTGCAAGTAGCCTGGGACGTGAAGATCGATGCATAAATGAGAGGAAGAAAATGCCCCATCCATCCCCCCACCCCAAAATAAAGGCTGAATACTTCAATGACAATCTTCACAACTTGGCCAGTGATCAGATCTGTATTTTGATATTTTCACATCAAGCTAGGAAAAATCTTGTGAGGTGGAAAGAGTAGAGGAAGCAGAGTTTCAAAGGTTTGATATTGTTTAATTTCATTGTCACATTTTCTTTTTGTATAAAATGAAGTATCAACCTGTCTAATAATACATGTTGCTTCATTAAGGGAGGGAGTTAAAGTATGTAAAGAACCTATCAAAATGTATGCCTCATAGTTGGCCTTCAACAATGAGCTCACCTTCCTCATTTAATGCCTAATATTTTCATTAAATTAACAATCCAGATTAAATGAAAATATTCTTAACAACATATCCAAATATTATTTATCTCATTGATATTTAAGAGAGACATATTTCTTTATATGTTTCTTAAAGAATCAGACATAATCAAATGGCATTGTTCTTGTGAGATTTTTGATGATGAGTGCAAAGAAATACCTTAAATTCCCTAATTATTTACAAACCAGCAAAATTCCATACACTGAGGTGAGCCTGCCTTACATTTCTTTCTTTTTTTCTTACACCTTCCAGGTTTGCTGTTGACACTGAGCCCTTGGTATAACCCCTTCGGTCTTATTTTCCTCTTCAAATCACTCATTTCATCTTTGAGTAGAAATGACATCTACTTAATACTTTTTCCATTCTTACCCCTGAGTTACTCTCAACTCCTATCTATCATAAGGCAAAATGAACCGCATGTTATTTAGTGTAGGTTCTATTGCAGTGCTTAATTCTCACCATCAACTGCAAAATTGATCATCTTTAATAGATTAAGTGCTGATAATATTATCTTCCAAGCCTAGACATTGTGGGAAAAGCTTTGATTTCTTATGAATTTGAGGCACCATGCATAAGCTAATAAACAGTCACCCCAAAGAATAGGTGTGAATGCTCTGGCATCACTATATGGTCAAATTATGGTATAAAAAGGCTAGAGATGACTACTGAGTTTGAGAGAATATTTCTGAAATAGCACAAGTTGGAGTGTTATGGTCAGAGAAGCTTTGACTTATAAAGCTTAATAGTTAGGTAATAATTATTACCTAATTAGGTAATAATGTAGAATGATCTGGTATTCTCCATGTGTCTAGAGGAATATTACAGGTATCACCACTTTCCTAAAGTTTGTGTTCTGAAAACATTTGTAAAATTTTGCTTTCATAAAAGGCCAGCATTAGTACAGTAATGTTTTTGTTCATAAGAGCAAAATTTCTCTTCTGATTTCTTTCAGTTAGTGGAAATTGTTCTGAGCATAGGTAATCTTATATTGCCCCACATGTGACAAGGCTACAGCAAATTTGACTGTCTTCTTAAAGGAGAAGTGAATCGTTAACATTATAGATACATTTCTTATCTATAGACATAAATGTATCAGGAGTTGGTGATGGACAGGAAAGCCTGAAGTGCTGCAGTCCATGGGGTCCCAAAGAGTTGAACATGACTTAGTGGCTGAACTGAACTGAAGTGTATCAAAGAAAATTGTGTTTTATTTGAAGAAAGTAGAACTGAGATTTGGAAAACCTGGATTCAAATGTTGTAGCTAAAACTCTTAGATATGTTTTCTTCTTGTTGCTGACATGTGATTAAAGAATGTTTACTCTTCTTTATTCAAAAGACTCCTCAAGTCTTGGTAAGAAGAAAAGAAAACAATTCCTTTATATTCAATAAAAACTGGGGGGGAGGAGCCAAGATGGCGGAGGAATAGGACGGGGAGACCACTTTCTCCCCTACAAATTCATCGAAAGAACATTTGAACGCTGAGCAAATTTCACAAAACAACTTCTGATCGCTAGCAGAGGACATCAGGTGCCCAGAAAAGCAGTCCATTGTCTTCAAAGGGAGGTAGGACAAAATATAAAAGATAAAAAGGGAGACAAAAGAGCTACGGACGGAGACCCGTCCCGGGAAGGGAGTCTTAATAGAGGAAGTTTCCAATCACCAGGAAACCCTCGCACTGGCGGGACTGGGGGAAGTTTTCGGCAATCTAACTGGGAGGAAAAATTAAATAAGGCCCACAGATTACGTGCCTAAAAGCAACTCCCAGCAGAAAAGTACCCCAGATGCCCGCACCCGCCAGCAACAAGCGGGGGCGGAACGGAGAGGAGCGGGCGGCATTGCTTAGGGTAAGGACCGGCCCGAAGACCCTGAGAGCAATTGGAGGGAGCTTTTTTTAAACGGTGGGACAAAATTAACCGGCCGGAACACACTGCCTGCGGTTCGCAAAACAAAGGGACTGAGAAAGAAGAACCGGCCCATCCCCGCTGGAGGTAGGAGGCAGGGGGAAGGGGAAAAGGGCAAACTCAGCCTGTGAGAAGCCACCCCCTCCCACACTGCAAACAGGCCCCTGGTTCCTATCTAAAGACTTCCTGAGACCTGACTGGCGGCGCGCGCTGGGGTCGCGGAGGGGAAAAGCGCGCCGTACCCGGGGAGATTGCGCCCAAGCCTCTGGCTGCCTGGGCCGCTCAGGCCAGGAAAGGCACAAAACGCAGGCGCAACCGAATCTGCGGTTTTATGGAGTACCAGAAAACTGGAACCGCACTCAACGCAGGGCCCGCTCCATATAGAGCAGCCGGGAGCCTGAGCAGTGTAGACGGGGAAAGCACTGACACCCGTGAGCAGGGCAAACCCAGTGTGGCCCGTGAGTGCTAGCCACACGGAGCGGTATCTGTCTGCAGCGCCCCGCCCTCCCCGTAGCAGGACTGAACTGAACTAGCGAACCTAAATAAGAGATCACCTCCGCCCGCCTGTGTCAGGGCGGAAATTAGACACCGAAGAGAAGCCAAAATAAACAAAGGGAACCGCTTCAGAAAGGACCGGTGCAACAGATTAAAATCCCTGAAGGTAACACTGACTACACTGGAAGGGGCCTATAGATATCTAGAAGTGTAAGCTGGAAAGAGGAGCTATCTGAAATTGAACTGAACCTACACTGACCGAAACAACTCCAGAGAAATTCCTGGATATATATGTTTTTTTTTTTTCTTTCCTTTTTAAAAATTTTTTATTATTTCTCTTTTATTTTCTTTTAAAATTCCCTATTACTCCCGCATTACTCCTCAACTTTCATTTTCATATATTTTTACGATTTTTTTAATTAGGAAAAAAAATTTTTTTTCTTTCCTTTTTTTTTATTTTTTATTTTTTCTCTTTTATTTTCTTTTAAAATTCCCTATTACTCCCCCATTACTCCTCAACTTTCATTTTCATATATTTTTATGATTTTTTTAATTAGGAAAAAAAAATTTTTTTTCTTTTTCTTCTTTTTCTCTCCTATTTCCTTTTAAAGTCCTCTAATACTCCTCTATTATTCCTTGATTTTCATTTTCATTTCACTATAACCTTGCAAAAAAAAAAAAAAGAGAGAGAGAGAAAGAAACCCTATTTTTAAACCAAACTTCATATACATTTCTAAATTTTTTTGTGTTTTTGTTTTTGTTTTTAAATATTGTATTTCAAAGAGTCTAACCTCTACACTAGATTTTTAATCTTTGTTTTTCAGTATGTGATATAAATTTTGGACATTTAAGAATCCAATATTCAGTTCCCATTTCTATTCAGGAGTGTGGTGATTACTCTCCCACTTTTGACTCTGTTTTCTACCTCAGAACACCTCTATTTCCTCCTTTCCCCTCCTCTTCCCAATCCAATTCTGTGAATCTTTGTGGGTGTCTGGGCTACAGAGAACACTTTGGGAACAGATAACTGTGTAGATCTGTCTCTCTCCTCTTGAGTCCCCTTTTTCTCCTCCTGATCACCTCTATCTCCTTCCTCCCTCTCCTATTCTTCATGTAACTCTGTGAATCTCTCTGGTTGTCTCTCACAGTGGAGAATCTTTTCACCATTAACCTAGAAGTTTTATTATCAGTGCTGTATAGTTGGAGAAGTCTTGAGACTATTGGAAGAATAAAACTGAAATCCAGAGGCAGGTGACTTAAGCCCAAAACCTGAGAAAACCAGAAAACTCCTGACTACACGGAACATTAAGGAATAAGAGACCATCCAAAAGCCTCCATACCTACACTAAAACCAACCACCACCCAAGAGCCAATAAGCTCTAGTACAAGACATACCATGCAAATTCTTTAGCAATGCAGGAACATAGACCTGAGTGTCATCATACAGGCTGTCCAAAGTCACACCTAACACAAAGACCCATCATAAAACTCATTACTGGACACTCCACTGCACTCCAGAGAGAAGAAATCCAATTCCATGCACCAGAACGCTGACACAAGCTTCCCTAACCAGGAAACCTTGACAAACCAGTCGTCCAACCCCACCCGCTGGGTGAAACCTCCACAATAAAAAGGAACCACAGACCACAAGAATATAGAAAGCCCACTCCAGACACAGCAATCTAAACAAGATGAAAAGGCAGAGAAATACCCAAAAAGTAAAGGAATATGAAAAAAGCCCACCAAGTCAAACAAAAGAGGAGGAAATAGGGAATCTACCTGAAAAAGAATTTAGAATAATGATAATAAAAATGATCTAAAATCTTGAAAACAAAATGAAGTTACAAATAAATAGCCTGGAGACAAAGATTGAGAAGATGCAAGAAAGGTTTAACAAGGAACTAGAAGAAATAAAAAAAGTCAATTAGAAATTAATAATGAAATAAATGAGATCAAAAACACTCTGGAGGGAACCATGAGTAGAATAACAGAGACAGAAGATAGAATAAGTGAGTTAGAAGATAAAATGGTGGAAATAAATGAAGCAGAGAGGAAAAAAGAAAAAAGAATCAAAAGAAATGAGGACAACCTCAGGGACCTCTGGGACAATGTGAAACACCCCAACATTCGAATCATAGGAGTCCCAGAAGAAGAAGACAAAAAGAAAGGCCATGAGAAGTTACTCGAGGAGATAATAGCTGAAAACTTCCCTAAAATGGGGAAGGAAGTAGCCACCCAAGTCCAAGAAACCCAGAGAGTCCCAAACAGGATAAACCCAAGGCGAAACACCCCAAGACACATATTAATCAAATTAACAAAGATCAAACACAAAGAACAAATATTAAAAGCAGCAAGGGAGAAACAACAAATAACACACAAAGGGATTCCCATAAGGATAACAGCTGATCTATCAATAGAAACCCTTCAGGCCAGAAGGGAATGGCAGGACATACTTAAAGTAATGAAAGAGAATAACCTACAACCTAGATTACTCTACCCAGCAAGGATCTCATTCAGATATGAAGGAGAACTCAAAAGCTTTACAGACAAACAAAAGCTGAGAGAATTCACCACCACCAAACCAGCTCTTCAACAAATACTAAAGGATCTTCTCTAGACAGGAAACACAGAAAGGTGGTGTAAACGTGAACCTCAAACAACAAAATAAATGGCAACGGGACCATATCTATCAATAATTACCTTAAATGTAAATGGGTTGAATGCCCCAACCAAAAGACAAAGGCTGGCTGAATGGATACAAAAGCAAGACCCCTATATATGCTGTCTACAAGAGACCCACCTCAAAACAAGGGACACATACAGACTAAAAGTGAAGGGCTGGAAAAAAATATTCCATGCAAACAGAGACCAAAAGAAAGCAGGAGTCGCAATACTCATATCAGATAAAATAGACTTTCAAATAAAGTCTGTGAAAAGAGACAAAGAAGGACACTACATAATGATCAAAGGATCAATCCAAGAAGATATAGCAATTATAAATATATATGCACCCAACATAGGAGCACTGCAATATGTAAGGCAAACACTAACGAGTATGAAAGAGGAAATTAATAGTAACACAATAATAGTAGGAGACTTTAATACCCCACTCACAACTATGGATAGATCAACTAAACAGAAAATGAACAAGGAAACACAAACTTTAAAGGACACAATGGACCAGCTAGACCTTATTGACATCTATAGGACATTTCACCCCAAAACAATCAGCTTCACCTTTTTCTCAAGTGCACACGGAACCTTCTCCAGAATAGATCACATCCTGGGCCATAAATCTAGTCTTGGTAAATTCAAAAAAATTGAAATCATTCCAGTCATCTTTTCTGACCACAGTGCAGTAAGATTAGATCTCAATTACCAGGAAAAAAATTATTAAAAATTCAAACATATGGAGGCTAAGCAACACGCTTCTGAATAACCAACAAATCATAGAAGAAATCAAAAAAGAAATCAAAATATGCATAGAAATGAATGAAAATGAAAACACAACAACCCAAAACCTATGGGACACTGTATAAGCAGTGCTAAGGGGAAGATTCATAGCATTACAGGCCTACCTCAAGAAACAAGAAAAAAGTCAAATAAATAACCTAACTCTACACCTAAAGCAACTAGAGAAGGAAGAAATGAAGAACCCCAGGGTTAGTAGAAGGAAAGAAATCTTAAAAATTAGGGCAGAAATAAATGCAAAAGAAACTAAAGAGACCATAGCAAAAATCAACAAAGCTAAAAGCTGTTTTTTTGAGAAAATAAACAAAATTGACAAACCATTAGCAAGACTCATTAAGAAACAAAGGGAGAAGAACCAAATTAACAAAATTAGAAACGAAAATGGAGAGATCACGACAGACAACACTGAAATACAAAGGATCATAAGAGACTACTACCAGCAGCTCTATGCCAATAAAATGGACAACTTGGAAGAAATGGACAAGTTCTTAGAGAAGTACAACTTTCCAAAACTGAATCAGGAAGAAATAGAAGATCTTAACAAAACTATCACAAGCAAGGAAATCGAAACTGTAATCAGAAATCTTCCAGCAAACAAAAGCCCAGGACCAGATGGCTTCACAGCTGAATTCTACCAAAAATTTAGGGAAGAGCTAACACCTATCTTACTCAAACTCTTCCAGAAAATTGCAGAAGAAGGTAAACTTCCAAACTCATTCTATGAGGCCACCATCACCCTAATTCCAAATCCAGACAAAGATGTCACAGTAAAAGAGAACTACAGGCCAATATCACTGATGAACATAGATGCAAAAATCTTTAACAAAATTCTAGCAAGCAGAATTCAACAACATATTAAAAAAAATCATACACCATGACCAAATGGGCTTTATCCCAGGAATGCAAGGATTCTTTAATATCCGCAAATCAAACAATGTAATACACCACATTAACAAATTGAAAGATAAAAACCATATGATTATCTCAATAGCTGCAGAAAAAGCCTTTGACAAAATTCAACATCCATTTATGATTAAAACTCTCCAGAAAGCAGGAATAGAAGGAACATACCTCAACATAATAAAAGCTATATATGACAAACCCACAGCAAGCATCACCCTCAATGGTGAAAAGTTGAAAGCATTTCCCCTGAAATCAGGAACAAGACAAGGGTGCCCACTCTCACCACTACTATTCAACATAGTTTTGGAAGTGGTGGCCACAGCAATCAGGGCAAAAAAAGAAGTAAAAGGAATCCAGATAGGAAAAGAAGAAATGAAACTCTCTCTGTTTTCAGATGACATGATCCTCTACATAGAAAACCCTAAAGACTGTACCAGAAAATTACTAGAGCTAATCAATGAATACAGTAAAGTTGCAGGATATAAAATTAACACACAGAAATCTCATTGCATTCCTATACACTAACAATGAGAAAACAGAAAGAGAAATTAAGAAAACAATACCATTCACCATTGCAACAAAAAGAATAAAATACTTAGGAGTATATCTACCTAAAGAAACAAAAGACCTATACATAGAAAACTATAAAACACTGATGAAAGAAATCAAAGAGGACACAAACAGATGGAGAAATATACCGTGTTCATGGATTGGAAGAATCAATATTGTCAAAGTGGCTATACTACCCTAGCAATCTATAGATTCAATGCAATCCCTATCCAACTACCAACGGTATTTTTCACAGAACTAGAACAAATAATTTCACAATTTGTATGGAAATACAAAAAACCTCGAATAGCCAAAGTAACCTTGAGAAAGAAGAATGGAACTGGAGGAATCAACCTGCCTGACTTCAGACTCTACTACAAAGCCACAGTCATCAAGACAGTATGGTACTGGCACAAAGACAGAAATATAGATCAATGGAACAGAATAGAAATCCCAGAGATAAATCCACAAACCTATGGTCACCTTATCTTCGACAAAGGAGGCAAGGATATACAATGGAAAAAAGACAACCTCTTTAACAAATGGTGCTGGGAAAACTGGTCAACCACTTGTAAAAGAATGAAACTAGAACCCTTTATAACACCATACACAAAAATAAACTCAAAATGGATTAAAGATCTAAATGTAAGACCAGAATCTATAAAACTCCTAGAGGAGAACATAGGCAAAACACTCTCTGACATAAATCACAGCAGGATCCTCTATGACCCACATCCCAGAATTTTAGAAACAAAAGCAAAAATAAACAAATGGGACCTAATGAAACTTAAAAGCTTTTGCACAACAAAGGAAACTATAAGCAAGGTGAAAAGACAGCCCTCAGATTGGGAGAAAATAATAGCAAATGAAGCAACAGACAAACGATTAATCTCAAAAATATACAAGCAACTCCTGCACCTCAATTCCAGAAAAATAAATGACCCAATCAAAAAATGGGCCAAAGAACTAAACAGACATTTCTCCAAGGACGACATACGGATGGCGAAAAAAACACATGAAAAGATGCTCAACATCACTCATTATCAGAGAAATGCAAATCAAAACCACAATGAGGTACCATTACACGCCAGCCAGGATGGCTGCTATCCAGAAGTCTACAAGCAATAAATGCTGGAGAGGGTGTGGAGAAAAGGGAAACCTCTTACACTGTTGGTGGGAATGCAAATTATTACAGCCACTATGGAAAACAGTGTGGAGATTCCTACTGAGAGTCTTAACAGCCTCCACAGGCAAGCCAGAAGTCCCCAAGCAGCAAGAGGAAATAAATTTCAAGTGGCAGACATTTTTCCCTTCTCTGTTGAGGACACCTGGTTCCACCTGAATTTAACTTTTCTCAAACCTTGAGCTAACCAATGTGTTTTTCTTATGGAAATGTTTTTCTTAAGCTATGTTAATGAAACTATGTATTTGCTTTGGAATCTGCCTTTCTTCAATGGGTTCTGCCTAAGACTAACTTTTCTTTGTTGTTTTTTATTTTCTTTTCTCAAACCTTGGGGTGATAATGGCTCAACAAACCAGTATCCATGTCAATTATTTTATGGCCAGGGATGATACACCTTCTGTCATTCCATCTCAAAAATGCATATTGTGGGAGAGAGTTCTGGTGAAACTTCCTCAGCCTTGAGGTATTTCTTTTATCTGATTAGAAGCTTGCTAACACACATAAAATGCCTTGCTAAAAATTAGCAAGGGGGCACTTTTACTGTCCCCTTCTAATGTCCATGTCAGAAGGTTTCCCTATCTCTATTATACTTTAATAAAACTTTGCTACACAAAAAGCTCCCAGAAGTCAAGCCTTGTCTCTGACCCTGGATCGAAATCCTCTCCTCCAGAGGTCACAAATCCCAGTGTGCTACGGCTCACAGCCTCAATGTTTCACTACTTTCTGCAGAATTTAATGCCTATACCTTTACTGAAATCATCAATGTTGGGTGCCATGAGGGTAAATTTTCTGGAAGAGATATATTTGCATGTAAAAATTAAGTATATGAACTATTTTCTCATATAAGTTATCCAAGATCAACTAAATAATTTTGAAATTGACTTGTCATTTTTGAGAAAATCAGTTTCTTTTGTAGTCTGAGCTTAAAAAATGCCCTTTATGTCACTGAGTTCATATCTAGCATTATTCATTTTTTCCCCACACGATGAATTGCCTAAAAAAAAAAATCAATTAAAAAAAAAGAATAATGGGCTGGCTTTCTAGTTGGATTTGGGGTAAAATGTGTTTATGGACAGAGATGTTCCTTGGTATTTGATTTTTCCAACGTTTTTAATACTGGTAGGTGCTACATTTATATATTTAAATTCTGTCATATTTCACTTCTAACTTTCTAGTGTAGCAAATAGTTTTTAACTTTCAATTAAGCATTGCTAATGGAGTATCTGGTAATACTAGGAAATAATTCTGTAATTGAGCTTTGCACTCACCACATATGAATCATTTCTCATCTCTAATGTGCTCCAAATTCAGCTTCATTTTCCACATACCTTGATGTAGAATAAAGTATTTCATTATTAGGTGCAAGAAAATAAAAAAACCTGTAATAAGCCTTATTAACTCTGGAAAGATGGCATTGTCAGAAACATAAGAAAATCTTTCACTAACTGAGATAAATTTACAGTACTAACTATAGCTTAACTCATGACATAGAACATAAATCTGTGGTCTCAACAAAGATATTTTACATAAAAAACTATACACAGTTTCATAAGACATTGTGACAAGCTTAAAAACATATTTCAAACAAAATATATGCTTTGAACTAGGAAATTATGAAACCTTAAAAGTATGTTTTGATCCCTGGAAGTATTCATATAATAAAAGATTTTAATGATGCCTAAGTTATTAAACCTGAGGAGAAATTTATTGCAGTTAAATAATAACACATGTTTTTCCTGGAAACAGCAATTCTTCATTAAAAGTAGGTCATATACTTCCCTGATGCCTCATTATCTTTGTGTGGCCCAGAGCTTTCTCATGCCATTTTTTCATTTCACCTTTTCTCAGAGTGCAGATTAGAGGGTACAACATAGGGGTCATAATGGTGTAAAACACTCAAGGATTTACCAATGTTTAAAATGGAAGGAGGTCTCACATACATACAAATACAGGGCATAAAGAAGAGAAGCATCAGAGTAATGTGGGAGCCACAGATTCATAAGGCTTTGAGCACAACCTCATGGATTGTGAAGAGTCAGACACAACTTAGGGACTGAACAAGAACAAGATAATACTATATTAAAACATTCTGCATAATGATTAATATGGTGATTATACAGGTGTATGTATCTGTCAGTACTTTCAGAACTTTGACTGAAAAGGATGAATGTTATACTGTAAAGATTATAACATATGTAAAAATGGAAAACCAAAGTAATCCCTACATTAAAACATCAGAAAATTGGGAAATGTAATAGAAGACAAAATCCTATTTATAAGAGTAAGGGAGAAAAAAAATCTCAAAAAGATTAAATCTACAAAGAAACATGCATGCTTGCATGAGGGCTTAGTTGCTTCATTTATTTCCAACACTTGTGACCCTATGGACTGTAGCCTGCCAGGCTCTTCTCTCCATGGGATTCTCTAAGCAAGAATACTGGAGTGGGTTGCCATGCCCTCCACCAGGGGATCCTATTGACACTGGGATCAAACCCACATCTCATATGTCTCCTGCATTACAAGTGGGTTCTCTACCACTAAAGCCACCTGGGTAGCCCACAAAGAATCATACTAGATTTATATGAACATAAAATAAGACTTGTTAAGTGGAAATAGTTACCCACCTTGTGAATAAGAACTCTCAATCTGCTAAAGATACAAAATCTTTCTCAATCAGAGCATACTGAAAATACAAACTAAGTATAGTTTTTACCAGACTACTTTTTTGAAATTTAATTTAAAAATATAAGTATGGTAGAATAAACATAATTCCAAAAGAAGAATAGTAATGAAGGAGCCCTAGGCTTATGAGGTATCAAAGTGAATTTTAAATCAAAAGCAATCACATCACATATTAAGTGATATATGAATGAAAAGATCACTTGAGGGGAGAGAGCAAGATGGTGGAGAAGTAGGTGGACAGTGCAGTACATCTCTCTCCACAGATACATCAGAATACACCTTCAGACACAGAAGTGCATGCAGAACACCAACTGAGAGCAGACAGGAGTACCTGACCAGAGGAAAATAATATATAGAACCATGCAAAAATCAGTAGGATGAAGGAACTAGAGGGGGGAAACAGGAGTGTTAGTAGGACTGGACCTGCCCTCAGTGGGTGGGGGAACTGAAGCAGGGGTCCAATCCCCACATCAGGGCAATTGTCTGAGTCAGAGGAGAAACATTTAAGGCTGAGAGTGAAACAGCTGATCTGTGGCAGCCTAAATGGAATGAGAATCAGACAGTCCTTGCTGCAGCCATACATACCCCAGACAGGGACACAGGTCCCCTGGAAGGCACAACAGTTGGGGAGCTGGAGTTTAGGGATTGTGGAGCAATCCCAGGGCGAGGACTGCTGTTGACTGCAGAGAGATGGATCGAGGGGATGTGAGGGAGGAGATTGTGGTGGGAAATGCCTGTGGAGGAAAGCCTGGCAGCCATGGAAGCAAGGCGATACTGCTGAGTCACATGGGGGTGGAGCCATCACCATAGCCTCTCTCTCCCCACAGGCCAGCATCGGCAGCTGAACAATAGAGAGGCTGGCCCATCAAACGCCTGACACACTGAACTACAGAGTAGGACCCCACCCAGGGTGCCCCTTTAAGTGCCTGATGTGCCGATCTGCAGAGGAGGACCCCAGCCAGGGGGCCCCTCTATGTGCCTGATGTGCTGAACAACAGAGAAGGACCCCAGGCAAGGGAGCCCTCTAAGTGCCTGAACAGGCAGAGCTATGGAGAAAGACTGGCCAAAGAGACCTTCTGACCGCCAGCTACAAGAGGCTCAAAAAAAAAAGACTCTGATAGGGCCATAACTCCTGTGGTGGAGGCAGTCCATGTCCCTGCACACTTGGCACCGCCAGGGTCCCTGCAAGCCAAGCAGCTGTGCCACCTTCACACTCAACTCTCACTGGGGCAGAGCTGCCACAGGCAAAAAAAAAGTCTTGCATCTATGCATGCAGGGTCACTTCGGTAGTGTCCAACTCTTTGTGACCCTGTAGACTGTGGCCTGCCAGGCTTCTCTGTCAAGAAGGGGTGTTCTCCAGACAAGAACACTGGAGCATATTGGCCAATCTGGTTGCCATACCAGAATATATAGCATTATATTTCCTGCTGCCCTAGCTGCCAACTCCCCTGAGTACCTGGTGCTGCCAGAACCCCTGCGACCATAGCCTTTGCACCACCTCCACACCTGGCCCTCACAGGGGCAAACCCTAGTACCTCCAGGGCAGCCTCAGGAGCAAACCCCAGTGGATGACCTCACATGCAGAGGTGGAAATAAAATCACAATTGAAACCCAGGGGCAGTGTGGCTAAGGAAGAAGACCCAAAGCCTTCCCACCAGCTGTGCAAGCTGCAGATTAAATCTGCATGATCAACTAGGCAGACTCTGTGTCTATGGAATATATAAAAGGTCATTGAGAGCTCCCACAAAAGAAAACACACTAGTTCTGATAGCTGTGGACACTGGAGGCAAGAACACACAGGAGTAGGACCAGATTAGAATCTGAGCTGCCCCCAGAGCAGGTCCAGAGATCAGCACAGAGTTGGAGGGCATCCTAGGAAGGTGAGGTGGACTGTGACTCCCAACAGAGGGAAAGGACTCTGACAGCAGTGACTCAAGAAAAGTATTTATTATTCTTATGTATTGACTTGTTCTATAGATTCTTTTGGATATTTTTCTTTCTTTCTTTCTTTCTTTCTTTTTTTCCCTTTTCTTCCCCTTTGCTGTAGTTGTGAATTTTATTGGCACTGTGAAATCTAATTAAGTTTTTGAGCTTTTTTTTTTTTTTTCCCCTCAGTCACATTTTTTATTGTTATAAACCTCTGCCACTGCTACAGAACCTTTTGCAGTTCTGTGGAGTTCCTCTTTTTAAAAAAAAAAAAAAAAAAAATTGTCTCTCTTTTTTAAATTTTAATGTTTTAAACCTATTATTACTTTTTTCTACATTTATTCCTTTGTTTGCTTTTTCTACTGTTCTTTTCCCTTGCAGTTAATCTTTAATGTATATAAATCTTCTTTATCTACCTCTATTTAACTTTGCATATCTATTCTTTCTTTCCTTTCCTCTCAACATATTTGTTAGTTTTATTTTCATTGCTTTTTTTCCCCAATTGGCACCTTGCTTTAGTTTTGTTTTCCAGTTTGTGCTTTAGTTAGTTTTGTTCTTAACTGGTAAATATAATTTTTGATTTCCTTTGTTCACCAGGTCAATCTACTGTACTTTATTTTTGTTGGACTGTTTTGATTTTGCTTAGTGGGTGTATATGTATATGTGTATATTCCATTATTTTAATTATTATTTGCCTGATTTTGTAACTGCCATTTGTCTGGGGTTCATCTTTGGTTTCTTGTTTTTGGATATTTGTTTTAATCTCACTTAATGCCATAACAAACCACTTGTGGAATCTTCATTCCTGACCAGAGATCAAGCCCTGAGCCTTTGGAGTGGGAACACTGACTCCAAGACCCTAGACTACCAGAGAACTAACCCTAGGGGTATCAAATAGTGAGAACTCACACAAAGGAAACCACTGGAATACAAGACCTGGCATCACCCAACCACCAGTAGCACCCTGTGCAGGACGCCTCATCTAAACAAGAAATAGAACAAAAATGCAAACCCAGTCATCAGCAGACAGGACCACCACCTCACTCAGCCTTGCCCATCAGAGGAAAAAAAACAAACAAAAACTCAGCACAAATCTCACCCTATACAAAGCTTACACAAACCACTGGACCAAACTTAGGAGGGCAGAAACCAAATAAGGAAGAAAGAATTCAACCTTGAAGCCTGGGAAAAGGAGACCTCAAACACAATAAGTTAAGAAAATAAATAAATTAATTAAATAAAAAGGCAAAGAAATACTACCCAAATGAAGGAACAAACTAGAAACATAGAAGTCCAAATAAATGAAGAGGAAATGGGCATACCTGAGAAAGAATTCAGAATAATGATAGTAAAGATGATCAAAAACCTTGAAAACAAAATGGAGAAAATGAAAGAATCAATTAACAAAGACCTAGAAGAATTAAAGAATAAAGAATAAACATACAGTGACAAACAGCACAATTATTGAAATTAAGAGCAGAATATCTGAAGCAGAAAAACAAATCAGTGAGCTGGAAGATAAAATGATGGAAATAACTTTTGAAGAGAAGAATAAAGTAAAAAGAATGAAAAGAACTGAGGATAGTCTCAGAGACCTCTGGGACAATATCAAACACACCAACATTCAAATTATAAGAGTCCCAGAAGAAGAAGAGAATAAAAGAAAGGGTATGAGAAAAATTTTGAAGAGATTATAGTTGAAAATTTCCCCAACATGGAAAAGGAAATAGTCAATCAAGTCCAAGAGGCACAGAGTCCCATACAGGATAAACCCAAGGAGAAACATTCCAAGACATGTTAATCAAACTAACAAAGACTAAACACAAAGAAAGAATATGAAAAGCAGCAAGGGAAAAGCAACAAGTAACACACAAGGGAAACCCCATATGCTTAACAGCTGATCTTTCAGCAGAAACTCTGTAGGCCAGAAGGGAATGGCAGGATATATTTAAAGTACTGAAAGGGGAAAAAAAAATCTATAACTAAGATTACTGTAACTGGCAAGGATCTCATTCAAACTATATGGAGAAATAAAAAAGGTTTTCAGACAAGCAAAAGTTAAGAGAATTCAGTACCACCAAACCAGCTTTACAACAAATGTTAAATGGAGTTATATAATCAATAAATACAAGAGAAGAAAAAAGATTTACAAAATCAGCTCCAAACAATTAAGAAAATGGCAATGGGAACATGTATATCAAGAATTTCTTTAAATGTAAATGTATTAAATGCTCCAACCAAAAGACACACACTGGCTGAATGGATAAAATAAACAAGACTCATATATATGCTGTCTACAAGAAACCCACTTCAGACCTCAAGACACATATAAACTGAAAGTGAGAGGATGGAAAAATATATCCCATGCAAATGGAAAGCAAAAGAAAGCTGGAGTAGCAACCTTTATATCGGGCAAATAGACTTTAAAATAAGATTACGAGAGATAAGGAAGGACACTGCATAATGATCAAGGGATCAATCCAAGGGGAAGATATAACAGCTGTAAATATCTATGCACCCAACATCAATACATAAGACAAACACTAACAGACATAAAAGGAAAAATTGACAGCAACACAATAATAGTAGACACTTTAACACCCCATTCACACCAATGGACAGATCATCAAAACAGAAAATTAATAAGGAAACACAAGTCTTAAAGTTGATACATTAGATGAGATAGATCTCATTGATATCTTCAGGACATTCCATCTAAATGCAGAAGAATACATCTTCTTCTCAAGTGCACATGAAACATCTTGGGTCACAGATCAAACCTCAGTAAATTTAAGAAAATTGAAATCATATCAAGTATCTTCTCTGACCACAACACTATAAGACTAGATATCAATTACAAGAAAAAAAACTAAAAAAAAAAAAAGCACGTGGATATTAAACGATATGTTTCTAAATAACCAACAGGTTACAGAGGAAATCAAAAGGAAAATTAAAAAAAATATTCTAGAAACAAATGGCAATGAAAACATGACAACTAAAAACCTATGGAATGTGGAAAAAGCAGTTCTAAGAAGGAGGTTTATAGGAGTACAATCCTACCTCAAGAAACAAGAAAAACATGAGATAGACAACCTAACTTTACACCTAAAACAACTGAAAAAAGAAAACAACAACAACAAAAAATTAGTAGAAGGAAAGAAATCATAAAGGTCTGAGCAAAAATAAATGAAAAAGAAATGAGAGAAACAATAGTAAAGATTAATAAAACTAAAAGCTGGTTCTTTGAGAAGATAAACAAAATTGACAAACCTTTATTCAGACTCATCAAGAAAAAAAGAAGAATCAAATCAACAAAATTTGAAATGAAAAAGGAGAGGCTACAACAGAAAATGCAGAAATATAAAGGATTATAAGAGACTATTACAAACAGGTACATGGCAATAAAATGGATAACCTGGAAGAAAGGGACAGATTTTTAGAAAAGTTAAATCTTCCAAGACTAAACCAGGAAGAAATAGAATTATGAACAACCCAATTACAAGCACTGAAATTGAAGCTGTGATCAAAAATCTCCCCAAAAAACAAAAGCCCAGGACCAGATAGCTTCACAGGAGAATTCTATCAAACATTTAGAGAAGAGATAATGCCTATCCTTCTAAAACTCTTTCAAAAAATTGCAGAGGAAGGAACCCTTCCAAAATGATTCTATGAGTCCACCATCACCCTTATACCAAAACGGACAGACAAAGACAAAGACAACACAAAAAGAAACCTATAGGCCAATATCACTGATGAACATAGATACAAAAATCTTCAACAAAATTTTAGCAAACATAATTCAGTAACACATCAAAAATCTCATACTCCATGGTCAAGTTAGGTTTATTCCAGGAATGCAAGGATTCTTCAATATACACAAATCAATCAATGTGATACACCATATTAACAAATTGAAAGATAAAAATCATATAATTATCTCAATAGATGCAGAAAAAGCCTTTGACAAAATTCAGCACCCATTTATGATTAAAACTCTTCCAAAAAAAAAAATGGGCATAGAAGGAAACTACCTCAACACAGTAAAGGCCATATATGACAAGCCTAGAGCAAACATTATTCTCAATGGTGAAAAACTGAAAGCATTCCTCCTAAGATCAGGAACAAGACAAGGGTGTCCACTTTCACCACTATTATTCAACATAGTTCTGGAAGTCCTGGCTACAGCAATTGGGGGTGTGGGGGGAAGGAAATAAAAGGCATCTAAATTGGAAAAGAATAAGTAAAGCTCTGACTGTTTGTAGATGACATGATACTGAAAGGCTGTTGCTGAGCCATTAAAGATGCCAGGATTCTTGGCCTCCAGAGGAGAGGAATTCAATCCAGGGCCAGTGATGAGGCTTGATCACTCAGAGCTTTTGTGTAATAAAGTTTTATTAAAGAGACAGAGAAAGCTTCTGACATAGACATCAGAAGGGGGCAGAAAGAGTGTCCCCCTGCTAGTCTTTAGCCAGATGTTATATAGCTACTAGCAGTCTGTTAATTAGAGAAAGGAAATGTCTCAAAACTCAGAGACTGGCACCAGGCCCCTCACTGGCAACATGCATTTTGAGATAATATTGGCAGGAGGTGAGTTGTCCTGGGTCACAAAATGACTGGCATGAATCTTGAAGAAAGGCAAATTTCCAAGCAAATACAGTCTCATTAACATAGCTTAAGAGAACATTTTCATGAGTAAAACATGCTGGTTTGTCAAGTTGGTTCTGAGTCTTAGGCTGAGAACTGACTTGAAGACAGAGTCTAGGGTAAATATATAGTTCATTAACATAGGTTGACAAACTTTTCCATAAGAAAAAAATCATTGGTTAGCCCAAGGTTTGAGAGAAGTTAAGTTTAGGTGGAGCCAGGTATGGTCATGAAAACAGAGAATATTAAGAGAAACTTCTTTTTAAATTTGTATAGAGACCAGGAAAACATCTAAGACTTGTTTGTTTCCTTCTGCAGTTTAAAGAGAGAGAGAGAGAGAAAGTCTGTCTTGCAGCCTGTTTCCTCTGTTTGGAGACTTCTGGCCTTTCTGCCTGTTACCATCTCAATACTGTATGTAGAAAACCCTAAAGATAGTATCAGAAAATTACTAGAGCTAATCAGTGAATTTAGCAAAGTCACAGGATAGAAAATCAACACACAGAAATCACTTGCATTTCTATATACTGACGATGAAAAATCAGTAAAGAAATTAAGGAATCACGATTCATCATTGCAACAAATAGAATTAAATATCTAAGAATAAACTTATGTAAGGAGACAAAAGAACCATACACAGAAAATTATAAGATGCTAAAGAAAGAAATCAAAGATGACATAAACAGATGAACAGATAGTCCATGTTCCTGGGTAGGAAGAATCAATATTGTGAAAATGACTATACTACCAAATGCAATCTACAGATTCAATGTGATCCCTATCAAATTACCAAAGGCATTTTTCACAGAACTAGAACAAAAAATTTCACAATTCATATGGAAACACAAAAGACCCTGAACAGTCAAAGCAGTCTTGAGAAAGAAGAATGGAGTTGGAGGAACCAATCTGACTTCAGATTAAACTATAAAACTACAGTCATCATTATACAGTCTATATTGTCATCCTGCTCATTTAACTTATATGCAGAATGCATCATGAGAAATGCTGGGCTGGATGAAGCACAAGTTGGAATCAAGTTTGCCAGGAGAAATATCAGTAACCTCAGATATGCAGATGACACCACCGTTATGGCAGAAACTGAAGAGGAACTAAAGAGCTCTTGATGAAAGTGAAAGAGGAAAGTGAAAAAGTTGGCTTAAAGCTCAACATTCAGAAAACTAAGATCATGGCATCTGGTCCCATCATTCATGGCAAATAGATGGGGAAACAGTGGAAACAGTGGCAGACTTTATTTTTGGGGGCTCCAAAATCACTGCAGATGGTGATTGCAGCCATGAAATTAAAAGACACTTACTCCTTGGAAGGAAAGTTATGACCAACCTAGAGAGCATATTAAAAAGCAGAGACATTACTTTGTCAACAAAGGCCCATCTAGTCAAGGCTATGGTTTTTCCAGTAGTCATGTATGGATGTGAGAGTTGGACTATAAAGAGGGCTAAGCACCAAAGAATTGATGCTTCTGAACTGTGGTGTTGGAGAAGACCCTTGAGAGTCCTTTGGGCTGCAAGGAGACCCAACCAGTCCATCCTAAAGGAGATCAGTCCTGGGTGTTCATTGGAAGGACTAATGTTGAAACTGAACCTCCAATACTTTGGCCACCTGATGCGAAGTACTGACTCATTTGAAAAGATGCTGATGCTGGGAAAGGTTGAGGGCAGGAAAAGAAGGGGATGGCAGAGGGTGAGATAGTTAGATGGCATCACCAACTCAATGGACATGAGTTTGGGTAGGCTCCAGGAGTTGCTGATGGACAGGGAGGCCTGGTATGCTTCAGTTCATGGGGTCGCAAAGAGTCATACATGACTGAGCGACTGCACTGAACTGAACAGACTAATGAACAAAGGTAATTAGCAAATATTTTTAACTCATCATTTAAAATATCTCTACAAATTAGAAGGTTAAATTTATGTCTTTGATCACTTTGACTGCAAAACAAAGCTTCTCAACTTAAGGCAATAATACACTTGCCCAATTGGCAAAATAACTTTGATTTGATTATTTCCTGCATATATACATTTTCATTCAGATTGTTTTTATATACTTAACCTCCTTATGCTTAGTATTATATTGTCTGAAAGATTACTCTTCTTCAATGTTAAGATACTAGGCTATATAAAAACTAAGGTATGAAAACGATCTGACAAATACAAATGTAAAATATCTACTTCAAATATTAATGTGGGCTGTGTTTGAGTGGAGAGATATGAATCAAGGTGTTATGTCTTATTTTTTTTTTATTATTGCAAGCTCTGTAAGAGACTTTATTATTCCAGAAAGATTACATTACTTAAGACAGAAACATAAAAAAATCTTCCACTAACTTAAATAAATTACAGTATTAACTAAAGCTTAACACAAAACATCAATGTATAGTATCAACAGAGATATTTTACACCCCAAATCTATACGTATTTTCATGGTAAATGGTGACAATCTTAAAAATGTATTTAAAACAAAATACATTTAAATACAAAGTACAGTTTAAAATATTAAACTAGGAAATTAGGAAAATCTTAAAAGTATATTTTGATCATTGGAGGTATTCATACAGCAAAATATTTCAATTATGCCCAAGCTATTAAACCTAAGACAAAATCTACTACAGCTTAAAAAATTATACAAGGCTTTCATGGAAAGAGCAATTTTTCATTGAAAATAGGTGATACACTTTCCTGTTGCCTCATTTTCTTTTACTAGTCCAGAGCTTTTTCATGGCATTTTTCATCTCAGCATTTCTCAGAGTATAGATTAGAGGGTTCAACATAGGAGTGATAATTGTGTAAAACACAGTCAAGGATTTATCAATTGGTAAGGTGGAAGGGGGTCTCACATACATAAAAATACAGGGCACAAAAAAGAGGACCACCACAGTGATGTGGGAACCACAGGTGGACAAGGCTTTGCGCCTCCCTTCCTGACTAAGATTCTTCAGGGAGTGCAGAATGACCCCATAGGAGATGAGCAAGAGCATGAAGATGACCACACAGATTGCCCCATCATTGGCAACCACTGTGAGGCCAATAATGTAGGTGTCAGTGCAGGCCAGTTTTAACAAGGGGTACATGTCACAGATGTAGTGGTCAATGACATTGGGCCCACAGAAGGGAAGCTTAAACAAAGAGAAGTTGAACTACAGCATGTAAAAAACCAGCAACCCAGGCCAACAGAAGCAGCAGAACACACACTCACTGATTCATGATTGTCAAATAATGCAAGGGTTTGCAGATGGCCACATAGCGGTCATAGGCCATGACCACCAGGAGTAAAATCTCAGCACCACCAAAAAGTGCCCTATAAAAAGCTGGGTCATGCAAGCTTGGAAGGAAATGGTTTTGTTCTCATAAAGTAAGTCTATAATCATATTTGGGGTGACTGTAGTAGAATAAACAGCATCCATAAATGATAAGTTGCCAAGAAAGAAGTACATAGGGGCATCCAGGGTTGGGCTGACACCACAGTCAGGACAATGAGTAGGTTGCCCACCATGGTCACAATGTAGATGAGCAAGAACACAACAAATAATACTTTCTGACCTTGGACACTCTGAGTGAGTCCCAAGAGGACAAACTCAGTTACATTTCTCCTTTGTTCCATAGATTTTTCTATATGTCATATTTCAGAGCTCAGGACAGAATTAGCTGTAAATATAATTCTTATACATGGCTGCCTGAAAAATTAAGATAATGCATTTACTTATTGAACCAACAGGCAATATGGTTATTATGCTCTAATACTTTCAGAGATTATAATACCAGCCTGATTAAAACATCCTCCCTAATTTCAACAATATTATAAGGAGGAGGCAAGGGATTAGATAAGTCAGTGAAGTTCTACAGATACTATATCATCTTCTCATGTTTAACATATTAACAAACAATCCTTAGAGAACATTATCAATTGAACTTATCAATTTAGAGATTTAGAAATACCTGCCCTTTAAAATATCCCCAGATATAGATAGTTGAAGTTGGTTTCCAGAAACACTTGATATTAAATAAGGTTAGTCTATTCTGGATCTTTATGGTTTTATTTTTATTTTATTTATTTATTTTTTATTCTGGATCTTTATAATTTTTAACTATGTGGAAAAAGGATACATTACAAAAGAGTTTCCACAACTAGAACTAGCTTTCAATTTGGAAGCTAATTAAATTGTACATATAAATAATACCTTACACAAAAATAAAAATTGATTAAAGACTCAATTAAAAAAGTAAATCAAGATTTACTTCATAATTACATTACAGCTAGTAAAGATTATTTTCTCCATTCTGATGGTGGAAGAATCTTCTTAGTGAATCACTGAAATTCCAAATAGATGTCTTAGAAATTTTCCACTATTTTAAAGGATTTAGGAAAAGATACCACAACATCAATAGACATAGCACTTATTGGAAATCATTTGCATTTTATAAGATATAATTGAAAATAATATCTAAAATAGACAAAGATCTCTAAAGAATTCACTAATAAAATATAAATTAAATACAAAATAAATGAATTAAAAACAAGCAATTAAAAAAGAACACATCTAAATGGCAAACACAGTTATGGTTGGAAGCTGAAGTTCACCTATGAAGAGAAAAATAGGAATTGAAGTGATAGTTTGCTCACAACAGTATTACTTTGGGTTCTTTAAAGCCACTTGATCATGTTCTACAGATGCTATATCATCTTCTAATTTTTAACATGTTAACAAGCAATGCTTAGAGAACATTATCAATTAAACTTATCATGAGATTTAGAAGTATATGTCCTTTAAAATACCCCCAGATAGATAAATTTGAAGTTACTAGGTACACTTGATGTTAGACGAGGTAAATCTATTCTGGATCTTTATAATTTGAAAGTATTCTAAAAGAGTATTACATAATAACACTGATCCCAACATATTTTAGTAATAGCAAAGGACTCCTGATTTGGCTGACCATGAGAATCAGATTGGAGAACTTTTAAAGGACTGAATTCTCACCCCACCAGTGTACTGTTGCAAAATGGAAAACCTAGTTCAGAATCTTGTTTCTCAATACACTTCCTGAGTTACCTGCATAAGGAGAAAGACTTTCAGTCAGTGTTCTGGGGTCTGGTGGCTTCTTCTTTGTCCTTGAGGCACTAATGCCATCTCTGGGAACACAGAGAGTAAGATACATGCAGCATCACTGGACCTTGAACTAGACACTTTCCATGTTTGTAGAAAATCATATTATTTTCAGTCTTTCAGAAAAATATTACTCTTCAAATTGCTGGAATTTTCAGAATGAATCTAAATGTCCTGTTGCCCAAAGAAATTTGATTCTTGATTGTGAGCAGAGATTTAAAATATTCATTGCTGGCAGAATTTCTCCTTTTAAAAAGCAAATGTTAAAGCAACATTTTCAATAGAGAGAAAATTGTAAATTCTGTGTGAATTTTCAAACAAAAATTGCTCTTTTTGTTTTATAACAATAAAAGTGAAACAGAGAAATAGCATTTACCACATTTTCATTCTTGATTAGTTATACTATTCTGTCTTCATTGAATATTGTTGAATTTTGGGTTTTCTGAAAGATGGAGAATAATATCATATACCTACTTTATTTATATGTATGTATTTATTATGTTTTTGAGTCCATCATTTCAATGCATGAAGAAGTCAGTTGTGTGAGCACTGGTATAGGCTAATACTCTTAGAGGTAAGGCAAATGTCTGTAAACACTGTATCTACCTTTAAACCACACCACATATAATTGAGGCATTCAATTGGTGCATCTCCAAGAGTGATTCTTTTCTAATTATATTCACCGGGACCTTAATCAGAATTTTGACAATATACTCTACCTCCAGATCACCAAGTGGATCTGGACTTAGAGAACTCTTTTGGGGAAAAAATATAAAAGAACAAATTGAGGTCAAGCCACCAAAAGGAAAAAGTCCAATCTGGATAGAAATGTAATATGTGTAAACTTTCTCTTTTAAATCATAACCTCAAAGTCACCAAATCTGTTGAAGTTCATTCTTTGTCTTTGCACATGACTTCTCATCTGATTTCCAGAAATGATGAATGCTAACTTCGGAACAAGTCATTTAAAACTTGTTTCTATTGCAGATAAAATTAGATAAAATTGTCGATAGAATTTGTATTTGTGTGAGAGTGAAGAAAGAAAGAAAAAAACCATTTGTGGGACTCTTCTATTTATCTCAAAGTGCTGCTCATGGAGACTCAATTCAGCAATATAAACAGCACAGGAGTGCTTAGTCACTCAGTTGTGTGTGACTCTTTGCCACTCTTTGGACCATAGCCCATAAGGCTGCTCTGTACATGGGATTCTCCAGGCAAGAATACTGAAATGGGTTGCCATGTCTTTCTCCAGGGGATCTTCCTGTCCCAGGGGCCAAACCTACTTCTCTTATGTCTCCTGCATTGGCAGGCAGGTTCTTTATCACCAGTGTCATCTGGGAAGCCACAGAAAACATACATATATATAATTCAATTGAAAGTTGATAACTAAAATATAACATTTTCCAGCTACTTGCAAATTAAAAAATGTATCTAATTACCAGTGTATAATTTTGAAAAATACAATTTCAATAAGAATATAATGGCATACATGTATAAAATATATATGTAAGATATTTATGAAGAAATATAAACGATATGCTATATTACATAATATATATATATATATGAATTGACTGGAGGCAGCTAAAGAAGTGGTTAGACATTTATAGCTTTAAAGGCAAGTACTAGAAGACAAGCTATATTAAGATTTGAGCTAAGTTTCATTGTCAGGAAACTAGAAAAAGAAAAGCAGAATATGCATGGAAAATGGAAATAGTAAACATTAGACAGAAATCATTGAAATAAATATTAATAGAAAAATAGGGAAAATCTGTGAATGCAGAAATTGCTTCTTTGAAAGTTTGATAAAATTGATAAGCTCCTAGCAAAATGAGTTAAGAGAAAAATAATAGTAAAAACAAAATATCAATTGTTTGAAATTGAATTGAAATTCCATCAATTGAATTGAAAATGAAAAGACTGTCCTCACTGCAGATTTTACTGATCTTAGGAAGATGAGAGAAAATATGATAAGTGAACGTATGACAGTATACTTGCCAACTAAAAGAAAATGGGCCACTGCTATGAAAAACACAACTTTCTCAAAACAGTAAGAAAAACAATGAAAAACTGGAATAATCTAATACTCCAGAAAAATGAGACTTCCCTGGTGGCTCAGATGGTAGAGCATCTGCCTACAATGCGGGAGACCTGGGTTTAATCCCTGGGTTGGGAAGATCTCCTGGAGAAGAAAATGACATTCCACTCCATTCTTGCCTGGAAAATCCCATGGGTGGAGAAGCCTGGTGGGCTACAGTCCGTGGCTTCACAGAGTCAGACATGACTGAGCGACTTTGCTTTCTTTCCAGAACATTAATTCTTACATTCCTTCCCTTCCCAAAATGAAATTCTATTCTCATGTAGCTTTGCAAATAAATTATATATTAAAATCAATCAAGAGATAGCACCAATCCTATATTAACACTTCCAGAGATGGCCAGAAATTATATTTCCCAAGTCATTTCAAGCAGGCAGCATCGCTCTTACACCAGAATGAAGCAAGAGCATCTCAAGGAAAATAACGAGATCAATATCTCACATTAACACAGACACAGAATTCTGAAGATAATAATGTTCGATTCTTTTGAATGTTTTCTTTTTGGATTATTTTCCTTGCTGTTATGGTTTATGAGGCAACTGCAGAGAAGTGCTCAGTCTCAGGCTAATCATGTCCTACTGCTGCTGCTAAATCATTTCAGTCATGTCCGACTCTGTGCGACCCCATAGACGGCCGGCCCACCAGGCTCCCCAGTCCCTGGGATTCTCCAGACAAGAACACTGGAGTGGGTTGCCATTTCCTTCTCCATGTCCTACTGCTTCCTTCATATTCATGAAGGACCATATTCATGATGCACAGCCTCCATCATATTCAACCCACTACACAGGCCCTGTGCATTATGAGGTTTTCCAGCTGGTGAAAATAAGTGCTCTTTCTGGTTCAGTGTGAGCACCAAGCTATCTTCTATCTAATCCATCTGGATAAGTCTTTCCCCAGCCTGATGTAGTCTCCTCAAATGCATGAATAATTGAGGGAATGCTATCCAGATCTCCAGCATTTCCTTCCTCAGTCTCTCTGATTCTCTCTCAGTGTATCCCAGGTCTATCTGTCTATTATTTGCAATATTCTATTATCTAGCCGCCTTTGTCTCCTCAGAACCTCAGCTTCATTTCTTACACTCAGGGGAACCATTCCACTTCACAGGGGAATCTTCCTGACACAGGGATCGAAACCCAGTGTCCTGCATTGTGAGCTGATTCTTTACCATCTGAGCCCCAGGGAGGCCACGACTGTGATAAGTTTGGAATGCTACTCAGTAATGAAATGAACTACTGAAAAACAGTAATCTGTGTAAATTTCAAATGAATTCTACTGGGCACAAGAAGAGATATTTAAAAGACTAGATGTTAGACATGATCTCACATATAGAAAATCCAAAAATTGCATCAGAAATTATTAGAACTAATAGATAAATTCAAGAAGCTTGAAGGATACAAAATCAACAAACAAAAATTAGCTACATTTGCATATACTAACAATGATTATTGGAGATAATTTAATTTTAATTTTGTATATAATTTCATATACACTAGCATCAGAAAGAATAAAATACTTAGGTATCCATGTGAGGTGATGGATGCATAAATCAACTTCATTTTTGTAGTCATATCACAGTTTATTTGTATATAAAAAACTGACTTAAAACTCAGCACTCAAAAACCTTAGATCATGGCATCCAGTCGCATCACTTTATGGCAAATAGATGGGAGAAAAGTTGAAACAATGACAGATTTTATTTTCTTGAATTCAAAATCACTGTGGATAGTGACCGCAGGCATGAAATTAAAAGACACTTGCTCCTTGGAAGAAAAGCTATGACAAACCCAGGCACTGTATTAAAAAGCAGAGACATTACATTTTGAACAAAAGTCCTTCGAGTCAAAGCTGTGGTTTTTCTAGGAGTCATATATGGATGTGGCAGGTGGACCATAAAGAAGGTGGAGAGCCAAAGAATTGATGCTGCCAGATTGTGGTGCTAGAGAAGACATTTGAATGTCCCTTGGACAGTAAGGAGATAAAATCAATCCTAAAGGAAATCAAACCTGATTATTTATTGAGGGGCTGATGCTGAAGAGGAAGCTCCAATACTTTGGAGCCACATGATATGAAGGGACAACTCAATGTAAAAGACTCTGATGTTGGGAAAGACTGAGGGCAAGAAGAGAAAGGGGCAACAGAGGATGAAGTGTTTGGATGGCATCAGTGACTCAATGGACATGAATTTGAGCAGACTCCAGGAGATAGTGAAGGACAGGGAAGCCTCGAGTACTGTAGACCATGGGATCACTAAGAGTCAGACATGACTTAGAGACTGAAAAACAACAAAAATTATGAAATTGTACAAATTTACATACAACTCTAATTTATCAATGATACCTCCATAAAGTGGCGGGGGGTGGGGAGGGCTAGGACATTCTCAGTTCAGTTCAGTTGCTCAGTCATGTTCGACTATGTGACCCCACGGACTATAGCATGCTGGGCTTCCTTGTCCATCACCAACTCCCAGAGCTTGCTTAAACTCATGTCCATAGAGTTGGTGATGCCACACAATTTCCAGTGAGTCAGTTCTTCATTTCAGGTGGCCAAAGTATTGGAGTTTCAGCTTCAGCATGAGTCTTTCTATTGAATATTCAGAACTGATTTCCTTTAGGATTGACTGGTTTGATCTCCTTGCAGTGCAAGGGACTCTAAAGAATCTTTTAGAGCACTACAGTTGAAAAGCATCAATTCTTCAGTGCTCAGCTTTCTTTAGGGTCCAACTCTCACAATCTAGAAAAGACAAAGAATGGAAATAGATCAAGGTTTTCCAAGACCTGGAGTGAAAGAAGGAAGTGATACAAAGGGGTATGGGTAAATTTTTATTGATTTAAAATGATAATTTTAAGACATTCTGCATATTTATTGATACTGTATGTATTTGTCAATACTTGGAGAACTTAACTAAAAAGGATGAATGATATACTATGAAGATTATATCTTATGTAAAAGATTAAATCTTACATAAGATTATATCTTATGTAAAAGATTAAATCTTACATAAGATTATATCTTATGTAAAAATGGAAACAAAAAGAATTCTTATGCTGAAACATCAGACAACTGGAAGATGTAATAGAAGACAAAATCCTATTCACAATAGTAGCAAAAAAAAAAAAAGTAAAAATTCAAAACAATAGTAGTAAAATTCAAAAAGACTAAATCTACAAAGAACATAGAAGAAGACTTGTTAAGTGGAAATATCTACCCAGTTTACAGATAAGAATGCTCTTCTCTAAAGATATGTTTTTTGAATCAAATCTTACTGAAAATTCTATCTAAATGTAGCTTTTACCAGCCTACCTAATTGAATTTTATCTTAGACTGTAAGTATGGAAAAATAAGAGCTACCCTGGCAGCTCAGATGGTAAAGTCTGCCAGAAATGCTGGAGACTCAGGTTCAATCCCCGCGTTGGAAAGGACCTCTTGAGAAGGGAATAGCTACCCTCTCAAGTTTTCTTGCTGAAGAATTCCATGGACAGAGGATCCTGGCAGGCTACAGTCCATAGGGTCAAAAAGAGTCGGACACGACTGAACAACCAACACACACACACACACACACACACACACACACACACAGGGAAGAATAAACATAGTTCTGATAAGGAATAGTAATGAATGACTCCTAGGCTTATGAGGCATCACAGTGCATTTTAAATCAAATGCAGTCAAGTAACATGTTAAATGGTATATTAATAAAGAGATCACTGGTAATTAATAGCACCCTCTTTTTATTTTTTATTCAATCACTTCACATTGTAGAATACAAAGATGGAATATCAAGTCATAAAATGGCCATCATCAAAAATGATTAAAATGTAGTGCCTACTTAGTTCCTTACATAAAAGTCTATGTCTCAAAATTTTAAACATTAAGTACAAAAAAAAGACTTAAAAATATTGAAAAAATATGTTGATGTTTTAATAGGAAAGTTCTTTTAGCAAGACATAAAAATTGACAGATTTCATAATATAAATGTAAAAATAATTCTACATGACTCAAAGTATTTTGCACTATATAGAAACAAAAAATCAAATCAAGCAATGATAAATTGGAAAAAAATCATAATCAACATGCATGGTAAGTGGGATAACTTCCTTACTATCTAATTAAATCATGAAAATCAGTATCAAACAAGACCAGTAGTCAAATAAAATGCATAAAATGCATTCACTGACAAGCCATGAAAAGCAATACACGAGACTAAAAATATGAAGAGGTGCCCAAATTTGAATCTATTTATTTGTAGTTAAAATATATGAAAGAAACAATCTTATTAACCAGACTCTCATAATTAAAAATGTTTAGCCTTTACTGATGGTTAACAATGTGGTCAAATATATATTTGCCAGAATGAGGGAAGTAGGGAATGTGATTGAAGTCATGGATGGCATTTTGTCAATAAATACAAACATCAACAGTTTAAATACACATACTTATTGACTCAACAATTCCATTTCTAGGAACTCATATTTAGAAAATGCCATAAAGACTTTATTGCAGAATTACTTGTCAGAAGAAAACATGAAGACAACTGGGTACATTAATTTTAATGTATGGTATACAAAGGTCTTGAATAGACATAGTAGTAAAATACACATGTATACACGGAGACATAATCACAAACACATATATTTTCATATATATGTGGGAGAATCTAGATTGGGATGGGAAAGAGCTTTATCCTACCTATTCCATTTTGCATGGTTTCTTTTCTTCATATTTACTGTTATCCATTATATCTTTTGTTTCTTACTTAAAGGGTAAAAGACTATATTAAAATGTCCTATGTAACAAATGAAATTGAATAAAGAGAATCCTCTATATAATGTGAAATATTCTATCTGGTGCAATACAAAAATAAAGATAAATTAAGACTCTAAGAATAAAATTAAAAATGGGAAAATAATAAAAAAAAATATAGAAGTTAAGTAAATTTTAGTGGAACTGTATAAAAATTTAGTTGATTAGTCCATTGCATCCTATTTAGTAAGTTTCTGTTGTAAATGCATTCTACCTTACTAGGAGCAATGTTGAAACAAACAATATAGAGTTTACATTCTAGCAGGGAAATAGTTACTAATAGCACAAATACATAGTACATTCTTTAACAACAGCTACCATAAATCTTCAAGAAAGTGAAAGTTTGCATCATATTTTTTAAAACTTCTGCATTCCAAAACAATTGGCCTTAATGGTAAATCAATCTCTTCAAATTGGATTTACCAATCGATATGATAATTTTTTCTAAAAAGCCTCTTCATAGCGTTAGTCAACTCAGAATTTCTTAGACTGTAGATTAATGGGTTCAGCATGGGAGTTATGACTGTATAAAACACACTCAATGATTTGTCAATGGGGAAGGTCTTAGCAGGTCTTGCATACATGAAAATACAGGGAACAAAGAAGCAGACAACCACAGTGATGTGGGAACCACAGGTCTGGAGGGCTTTCCGCCTCCCTTCCTGACTCAGGTTCTTCAGAGAGTGCAGGATGACTCCATAGGAGACGAGTAAGAGCAGAAAAACAATAGTGCACATCAGTCCTCCATTGGCCACAACTAAGATGCCAATGACATAGGTGTCAGTACAGGCCAGCTTCAATAAGGGGAACATGTCACATAAAAAGTGATCAATGACATTGGGGCCACAGAACGGGAGCCCATAAACAGTGCTAAGTTGAATTACTGAGTGCAGGAAACCTCCAACCCAGGACACCACCAGCAGCACAACACACACCCTCTGCCTCATGATCACCAAATAATGCAAGGGCTTACAGATGGCCACGTAGCGGTCATAGGCCATCACCAGCAGAAGGATGATCTCTGATCCACCTAAAAAGTGCTCTGTAAAAAGCTGGATCATACAGGATTGGAAAGATATGGTATTTTCCCCAAGGAGCAAGTCTGAAATCAATCTGGGGGAAATAGAAGAGGCATAAATTAAATCTATAAATGATAAGCAAGCAAGAAAAAAGTACATCGGTGAGTTCAGGGTCTTACTGACAGTTATAGTCACAACAATGAGCAGGTTTCCCACCAGAGTCAAAATGTAGAAGAACAAGAACATAACAAAAAGGACTTTCTGCTCCTTTGGATTCTGTGTGAGGCCCAAGAGGATAAAGTAAGTTACATTGTTCCTTGGTTCCATCTGGGCTGACCAGGAGCTGAGTTCATGTGTTAAAAGAGGTTCACCTACAAAATAAGGGGACATTTTTTAAGTGCATAAGTTTTATCTTTTTCATTCGTTCACCTAAAATGTGTATGGAATATCTACTTGTGTCCAATGTCAGTGATGGGTCAGTTTTCATTCCAATCCCAAAGAAAGGAAATGCCAAAGAATGTTCAAACTACTGCACAATTACACTAATTTCACACCTAGCAAAGTCATGTTCAAAATTTTCCAAGTCAGGCTTCAACAGTACATGAACAATGAACTTCCAGATGTTCAAATTGGATTTAGAAAAGACAGAGGAACCAGAAATCGAATTGCTAACATCAGTTGGATCATCAAAAAAGCCAGAGAGTTCCAGAAAATCATCTACTTCTGCTTTATTGACTACACCAAAGCCTTTGACTGTGTGGATCACAACGAACTGTGGAAAATTCTTCAAGTGATGGAAATTCCAGATCATCTTACTGGACTCTTGAGAAATAGGTATGCAGGTGAAGAAGCAACAGTTAGAACTGGACATGGAACAACAGAATGGTCCCAAATAGGGAAAGGAGTACGTCAAGACTGTATATTGTCACTATGCTTATTTAAATTATATGCAGAGTATGTTATTCAAAATGCCAGGCTATATGAAGCACAGGCTGGAATCAAGATTGTTGGGAGAAATATCAATAACCTCAGATACATAGATGACATCACCCTTATGGCAGAAAGTGAAGAAGTATTAAAAAGAGCCTCTTGATGAAAGTGAAAGAGGAGAGTGAAAAAGTTAGTTTAAAACTCAACATTCAGAAAATTAAGATTGTGTAAGGAGATCCAACCAGTCCACCCTAAAGGAAATCAGTACTGAATATTCATTGGAAGGACTGATGCTGAAGCTGAAACTCCAATACTTTGGCCACCTGATGTGAAGAGCTGACTCATTTGAAAAGACCCTGATGCTGGGAAAGATTGAAGATGGGAGGAGAAGGGGACAACAGAAGATGAGATGATTGGATAGCATCACCGATTCAATGGATATGAATTTGAGTAAATTCCGGGAGTTGGGATGGACAGGGAGGCCTGATGTGCTGCAGTCCATGGAGTCACATACAGTTGGACACGATTGAGCGACCGAACTGAACTGAACTGAATTGAACTGAAGATCATAGCTTCCAGTCTCATCACTTCATGGCAAATAGATGGAGAAATGATGGAAACAGAGAGACACCTTATTTTCCTGGGCTCTAAAAATCACTGCAGGTGGTGACTGCCGTCATGAAATTAAAGATGAAGGAAAGCTATCACCTACCTATACAGCATAATGAAAACATTTGCCAACAAAGGTACATCTAGTCAAAGACTATATTTTTTCCAGTAGTCATGTATGGATGTGAGAGTTGGACTATAAAGAAAGCTGAGTGCCAAAAAATTGATGCTTTTGAACTGCGGTTTTGGAGAAGACCCTTGAGAGTCCTTTGGACTACAGCAAGAAGATCTAACCAATCAATCTTAAAGGATATCAGTCCTGAATATTCATTGGAAGGACTGATGCTGAATCTGATTTGGGGAAAGATTGAAGGCAGGTGGAGAAGGGGATGGCAGAGGATGAGATTGTTCGATGACATCACTGATGCAATGTACATGATTTTCAGCAAGCTCCGGGAGAAGGTGATGAACAGGAAAGCCTGGTATGCTGCAGTCCATGGGGTCGCAAAGAGTTGGACATGACAGAGTAACTGAACTAAATTGAACTGAACTGTGTCGTAGATAATCTTATCACCAAGTAGTATAAGGTATAGTTCACTACCTTCAGTGATAGGATATAGCAAGGAATAAGAAAATTCTAGACCAATATAGTAAATACCATTATAATACCATTCACACAAGCTAAGAGTCACACAAGCTAGGAATATATCAAACTGAATTCAGAGAACCCTTCCTAGAGGAAACAATGCTTTCAGTGACTTCTAAAGAACAAAAGAAGACAGGAAGTGAATTCTTAAAAAGCTGGAGAGGGAGGTGGGAGGGGGGACTGGGATGGGGAATACATGTAAATCCATGGCTAATTCATTTCAATGTATAACAAAAACTACTGTAATGATGTAAAGTAATTAGCCTCCAACTAATAAAGATAAATAGAAAAAAAAAGCTATACTTATAAAGTCACAGAGTTTAGTATTTGAGACCATTTAAACCAATTTGCGCATCCATTGTGAGTAGCTCAAACTATAAACAGAACATTGTTGTTTAGTAGCTAAGTTGTGCCCAACTCTTTGTGACCCCATGAACTGCAACAAGCCAGGCTTCTCTGTCAATCATTATCTCCCCAGGTTTCTCAAACTCATGTCCATTGAGTCAGTGATGTAATCCAACCATTTCATTTTATGCCACCCCCCACATTCTTGCTCTCAATTTTTCCCAGCATGAGGGCCTTTTCCAATGAGTCATCTCTTTGCATCAGGTAGCCAAAGTATTGGAGCTTCAGCTTTAGCATCAGCCCTTCCAATGAATATTCAGGACTGATTTCCTTTAGGAATGACTGGTTTGATCTCCTTGCTGTCCAAGGGATTCTCAAGAGTCTTCTCCAGCACTTCAATTTGATAGCATCAATTCTTTGGTGTTCAGCCTTCTTTACAGTCCAACTCTCACATCCACACATGACTACTGGAAAAAAACATAGCTTTGATTATATGGAACTTTGTCTGCAAAAAGTGATATCTCTGCTTTTGAAAACACTGTCTAGGTTTGATATAGCTATTTTTCCAAAGAGCAAGTGTCTTTTAACTACTGTCCTTAATTGTTTCAAGTCACATTGAGAATCCTTAAGGTCTTTAGGTAGATATTCCTCCTTTTCTAGACAAATAAATGTTAGAGCACTTCAGTGTTTTATGTCAAGCACTTATCTCCCCACTTATTTCTAACCTTGTGTGGGAAACATCTCCAATTTAGTACACCAACAGTTGGATGCCAATTTAGTAAATATAAAAATACATGTTAAAACTTCCACAAGAGGTGATTCCCATCTCATTAAATGGTACCACCTTCCATGAAATTGCTCAGATGAAAAACCTCACAATGTTCTTCACTCCCTTATTGTTGTCATATTATTTGTTGATCCCTTAAACAAATCCTGTTGTCCCTACTTTCAAAATATATCACAAATCTGATCATTTCCTAACTGCCCTACTCCTGCTTTTTTCTCTGTGCAAAGAAATAGCCTCCTGCTCACATTTTTCAACTTTTATTTTAATCTCAAAAACTTGTTCTCCTAAAGCAGCCCATATGATCCTCTTTAATTTTCTTCTGATTATATCACTCCATTTCTTAAAACGACTACAGTGGACTCTAATGACACCTTCACAATTCAGTATGTCACAGGTAAATTTTGGTATCAAGAAATTCAGTCCCCATTTCACAATTGAAGAAACTAAGGCTCAGAACAGATAATTAATTTTACCACATATTAAGTGATAAAACTAGAATTGAATCTAAGTTTGATTTATTTCAGAGAAATTTGATTTCTTACAAAATAAATTTGCACATTGGTAGTCTTTTTTTCACTTTTTTCTATTAGTCTTACTTTCTGGAGGCTTGTTCACAAAATGAAGGAAGGCAATTTAACTCACTCGCAGGAACCTGAAATTCCTCTTTCATCCAGTTTGATACTGGAAGGCAAAAGACTGCATCATTACTTGAGATTGTATTTTATTTCATTTGACAGTCTGTCCATTTTCTCCATAGATTTTTCTGATTATTCAGAAGATTGTTGTTATTTGCACTGTAATTAAAAAGAGAAAATTCCATGGTGCATACAC
The DNA here is from genome assembly GCF_023699985.2 of Odocoileus virginianus. Lineage (NCBI taxonomy): Eukaryota > Metazoa > Chordata > Mammalia > Artiodactyla > Cervidae > Odocoileus > Odocoileus virginianus. The sequence continues at coordinate 372,654 of NW_027224294.1, forward strand.
ATACACAATTTACCAGGTAGAAATCACTTATCAAAAAGACAAGCAAACCTTTTGTTGATATAGGAAGATAGCAACTAGGCATTTGTAGGTAAGTTGTCTCTAGTAACTTCTTTTCCTACTAACATTAAAATAGAAAAATTTCATTTAATTGTTTGGTCCTTCTCATTATATCATGTTGTAGGGCCAGACTCACTAGCTTGGGGTTTTGAGAGTAATTTTTCTGCTTTTTCTCTTTTAATGTAATGCTTGAAGCCTAACAAAAGAATTCCTAAAATATTTTTATCAGTTCTTAAAAGGATAACATATTTTTCCTGATATTGACAGATCACTGGATGTTTTATCCCTTCTAACCACATTTATCATTACATCTTAGTATTGGAATGTGTCCAAGACTAATTCTTGCTTAAGTAATTACACTGGGATTTTCCACAAAGCATTAACAGTATGTGTACATGTAAAGATATTATTAACTTAAAAACATAATTAGGATAAAAAAGTGTAACATAGAGCTACAAAAAAAGTAGCTTTAGAACCATTATGAAGTTATTGCAACTCAAGAATAAAATATCTATTTCACATATGATAATATACATGTTTCAATGCTATTCTCTCAAATCATCCCACCCTCATCTTCTCCCACAGAGTCCAAAAGTCTGTTCTTTACATCTGTGTCTCTTTTGCTGTCTCACATATAGGGTCATCATTACCATCTTTCTAAATTATATATATATATATATATATTAATGTACTGTATTGGTGTTTTTCTTTCTGACTTACTTCACTCTGTATAATAGGCTCCAGTTTCATCCACCTCATTAGAACTGATTCAAATGCAGCTTCTTTTTAATAGCTGAGTAATATTCCATTGTGTATATGTACCACAGCTTTCTTATCCATTCATCTGCTGATGGACATCTAGGTTGCTTCCATGTCCTGGCTATTGTAAACAGTGCTGTGATGAACATTGGGGTACACGTGTGTCAGGGAACGTTTAACAGGAGGATTCCTATGTGCTGTTTCTCATAAATCCTCTGTTCCTTATCAGTTCCTGGCAACAGGAACGAGTGGAATGGCTCCTAGGACTGAGGTCATAGGATGAAACACATGCATGGATTTCCTTCAGTAAACATTCTCTTTATGACAAAACTGCTTAGTCATGGCCCTCTTTCTTGAGATATGGATTGTCTTCTGACCTTATGACCATTGTTAATTCCTTGTTCCCTTGGTAACAGTTGCTATAAGTTTGGTTTTCTGATCTTTATCATTGTCAAAAGAAATTCCTTGTACAACAGCCTATATATACTCACAGAAAGATCATGAAAGCACCCTTGCTCCATCAGAGCTTGGGTCCCTGTGTCTTTCTTTATTTCTCTCTCTCTCTCTCTCTCTCTCTCTCTCTCTCTCTCCCTCTTTCTCTCCTCTCCCTCTGGCTAATTCTCTGGAGCATGGAAACCTGCTGAGCTCACTCTCCTGCCCGGGCTTTCAAGACCTCTTCGAGAGGGCGCCCTGTGCCTCCGTGAGCAGTACAAGCCCTGTCCTAGGGCTTTATTGGTTCTCTGCATAACCCAGGGAATATTAGCTTCTTTCTCTTTCACTTTATTATCAACTCTTGACCACCAGGTTCCAGTCCATTAAAAGACCCCAACAAGTGGAGTCTGAAACAGGGACCTGATATACGTGGCATTGCAGACGGAGTGACTCAGGACCTATTGCGGTTGGGACCTATTGAGGTCGGTAAGTACTAAGACATGGGTCTTAGTGAGTACTTTTTTACTAGTAAGTACATAGGAAGTACTAAGACATGGGTCTTAAATGAAAAGCCCCATCATTTCTCTACTTTACTTCACCGTTTGTTTAAAGTTCAGGGACTTTTGGTTTTGTGCCAAAGAATAGAGGCTTGCCTTTAAACAGTGGTTGAATGTAATCCTTGGTTCCCTGATAAAGAGAGTTTTGATTTAGAATTTTGGCATCAGGTCAAAAAAAATGTTGAATGAGCTGCCAGACAGAAAAAAAATATTCCAATTGATTTCTGGCCCCTGTGGGCTCTCATTAAAGCTGTAATTCTGCCATTTCAAGGTAATTCTAGCCCTCCTAATATTCGACAACAGACAGAACACTTATTACATGAATATAAATTAAATGATAAAACTTTACAAAAGGCCCAATTAGAACAACATAAAATATTTCAGAATTTTCCTACAAGCCCTGCCCTGGCTGCTCCAAATGCTCCTCCTCTGCCAGCAGGCACAAATCCAAAAGTCTCTCCCTTGCTAGAACCTAAGGTTAAAGCATCTGCCTGGAATGCGGGAGACCCGGGTTCAATCCCTGAGTTGGGAAGATCCCCTGGAGAAGGAAATGGCAAACCACTCCAGTACTCTTGCCTGGAGAATCCCATGGAGGGAGGAGCCTGGTAGGCTACAGTCCATGGGGTCTCAAAGAGCTGGACACGACTGAACAACTTCACTTCACTTCACTAATGATTCTGACAACAACTCTCCTGAGACACTTTTTGACACCAAAACTGGCAATACTTTTCTGGATAATAATGATAAGTCCTTAGCACAGACTCATAGTTTTAAAGAAATCGGCATTTACTTGCTCTCCTTCGCGACATAGGCTCTCTGAATTGTTGACTTTGCAAATCTCTAAAGCTGATGGTTTTCCACCTTTCCAGTTTTAAAAAATCCTGACACTCAAGGACACATAATACCTCAATATAAAGATATTAACTTCTTTCACATACAACAAATGAAAAAGGCTATAACTTTGTATGGCCCACATTCGCCTTTTACTAAAGAGCTTCTAAATGCTGTGGCATCTTCTATTGGAAACTTTATTCCCTATGATTGGTGAATTTTAGTAAAAGCTCTCCTTAAACCAGGAGAATACATAAGAATGGACAAATAAAGTGATAAATGCAGAAAGTATAAAAAGGTTTGTGGAAAGTGAAACACAAAAAAATTACTTATATGTGTGATACATTTTATTAAAGAAAACTATAATATAGTAATTATATAATAATAATATTATATATTATATAATATATAATTATAAGAATATATTATATTATATGATTATATATATTGTGTTATGTCAATATATAAATATAAATATATTACATATAAACTAATATATTATATTATGATTATAATTATGCATACTTATTGTATATTATAATATCATTATATATAATAATTATACCATTATTATAAATTATATATTCATTAATTTAAATATAAAAATATAATTATAATACAATATATACTTACAATTACATTAGATAATTGTTAATAAATTAATATTAATTAAGCAGTTATTAAATTATATTAAATGTATAATATTATATAATATATACTATATTACATATAATATTTATATACATTATATATTTGTATTACCAAAAGTCTGTTCTCTACATCTGTGTCTCTTTTGCTGCCTTGCATATAGGGTCCCAGTTTTTCCCTGTTTTATTAATTGCTATGTCCTTAGTACAATTCTTGACAATAAATAGGTTAACTTTAGCTTAAAATTAGTAATTAGATGAATGGTTAATTATTTCATCTAAATTGATGGTAGATTTTTATATATCTAACCAAACTTCAAGAATGAATAATTTAGAACTGAATAAAAAGAAAGAAAAACTTGCTGTGGCATATCAGGAAATGCATATATATATATATTAGTACAAACATACATAATTTTATATATAGTATATAAATATATGTATAAATATATAGCAAATATATTTTATATATAATTATTTAATATAAGTATATAATTATAAATATATGTAATATTTATAATATATAATAATTATATTTTAATATGAAAGACTTAATATACAAAAATAAAAAGTAATATATAAAATTATAGTACAATTATATATTTACAATTCTATTTATAGCTACAATTATTAATTATTCATATTTATCATATATTAATATATTATATAGCATGATATACATACTATACATTATATGATATATATGATATATCATAATACTATATATTATATGATAGATATATTATATATTAACATAATTATTAATCATACATATTATTATATACATTAATTAATATGTAATTATATTATATAATTATATATTATATTATATAATTATATAATATTATATTATATAATTATACACTTATATGATGGATATTGCATAATTATTAATAGATATAACTTTGTATATTATATATTATATATAATTAATTATAATATAATATTACATATTATATAGCAATAATAATGTAATTAAATATAATGCAATATAATAAAATATGTCACAATATAAAAATTTATAATATAAATAATTCATAATATAAAGTAAATATAATTACAATAAAAATATGATGTTGATAATAATATATAATTATAAACAATAATTAGATATTATATGTAATTATATATTATATAATTATAAAATATTGATATAATTAGATATTTATATTATGAATATATAGTTATAAATTTATAAAATTAACTTTTTAAATAAATTTATATTTATTTATATGTATATAGACAAATATATGTTGTTTATTATATATGCTATATATAATATATTATACTATATATTATACAGTATATGATATATGTTTTATGTATTATAATATCACATAATATTATATATAATATATTTTAATATTAATAAATGTACACAATATATGAATATAACTATCACAGAATATAATATATATTATAGTAATGTGTTATATATAATATAATATATAATGTTATTTAATTATATATTTTTATTTTTAAATTTTTACATTTAGAATTTATATTTTATATTAATATATATTTCATATATATTTATATTTCATACAAATATTTATATTTATACATTTTATATTTATATTTTACATATATATCACATATGCAAATATATTATAAATACAATGTATGAATAATAGATATATATGATATATAATATATATGACATATGTTAGAAAAATACTTTTATAATAATAGGAAAAAGCTTAAGCAAGGATTCAAAAGCTTTTTATGATGAAAACTGAAAAATGCTGCTGAAAGATATTACATAAGACACACACTGACAAAAGCATTCATGAATTGGAATATTGAGGTGTCAATACTACCAAAATGGATCTACATAGTAAATTCAATCCTTTTTAAAATTTCAAAAATATTGTTTAAAGCATTAGAAAAATCCATATTGATATTTATGTGAAATCTCAAGAGAATACAAATAGCCAAACAAGAGTAACAAATTTAAGGGTTTCCTACTACTGATTCTAAAACATACTACAGAATGGTGGTAATCAAAGCAGTGTGGGTCTAGCATAAGGACATACACGTAGGAAGAAGTGGCAAACATGGCAGCTTGGAAAGACCCTGAGCTCACTTTCTCCCATGGGGACACCGAAATTACAACCATTTGCAGAGAAACTACTGATGAGATCAACTTGAAGACTAGAAGAAAAGTTCCTGTACGACCAAAGGATAGGAATACTCAAGAGAAGACCCAGAATAGTCAAGACCCTTACTCCCAAGTGGGTGGCCCACAAATGGTAGGATAACTGCAATTGCTGAGATTCTACCTGAGAAATCAGGGGTCCAAGATTCACATCTAGCTCCACAGACAATAAGACAATAAGCCCTGCACCAGGATGACTAACTTCCAAAATATTACAGCACTCTTGATCCAAATGACATATTAAATTGTGTTTCAATATATTAGCATTAACAACATTTGAAAACTGAGATAATGTATTTACATTTTACAAAAACATCTTTATGATAAAAGCCCTGCAGGAAAAATGCAAGTCTTTTAAAAACTCCTAAGTAGATATATATCATGTTCAGAAATTAGAAAACTCAATCATGTTAAAAAGCTATTCATTCTTAGGCCATCTATAGACTCAACTCAATCATAATAAAAACTCTGATCCTGCCCTTTAGAGATGTGGACAATTGTGTTTCCCAGAAATGAACACAACAGTATCTCCCATTCCATGTGCTCTTACACAATGTGACTGCCACTTTACCATCAAACAATGTCATCTATTTCTCCACTACCTCAAGTCTGGACAGGACATGTGATCACTTTAAGTAACAGAAGATGGTGAAAATGGGAGCAAGCTAATTTTGGATATAGCTCTTAACTGGCATGACTTTCTCCTCAGTAGACTTTCTTCTACTTTCTTCCACTGGGTTCCCTGAGCCCTGTGTCAAAAGTCTGATGTTCTACTGAAGAGAACTTGCTGACCTGCATCTTAAATGGATAGGGGGAGGAACCACATGAGTCCCTTCCATCCATCATCCATCGCTTCCAAGATACCACACATGTGAATTAAATTGTCTTGCATCCTACAGGACATTATGAGATGAATAACACAGAGTGACTTCAGTCCATGCCACCTGAAGCAGAAGAAATATCCAGCCAATATCTGCCTGAATTGCTGGCCCACAATTTTGAGATAAATAAAATGATTGTTTTAAGTAAAACAAGAATGTAGAGTTTCATGTGTGTAGCAAAAGATAATCAGAGCAAAAGGGGGAGCCTGGAAATGTAATGCTTCCGTAACAAAAATTTAAAGCATATGGCATTGTCTTTGGTACCAGGACACTGATGGCAGCTGGAAGGGCTTTGAAGATGTGTTTGTAATTAAAGGCTTTAAGAGTTTGTAATTAAAGGCTCAAAAGGAACTGTTATCTTGTCCTGGAAAAGTTTGACAATACCAACACCTAGAGTAACTAGAAAAAAGAAAATATACTTGAGTGAATATGTATTTTGATTAAGATAGCCAACTAGAGTATTGAAAGTGCCACTTGTTTCTTTTATCAGTGTATACTGTGATAAATGGGCTTCCCAGGAGGCTCACTGGTTAAAAAAAAAAAAAAAAATACCCACCTGCCAATGCAGGAGGTGCAGGTTCTTTTCCTAGGTTGGGAAGATGTCCTGGAGGAGGAAATGGCAACCCACTCCAGTATTCTTGCCTGAAGAACCCCGTGGACAGAGGAGCCTGGAGGTTCTTGGGGTCGTAAAGAGCGGAACATGACTGAGCACGCACGCACACTGTGATAAATAATGGATAAACAGTGATGCGCCAAAAAAGTCACCGTTAAGTTTTCAAGCAGAATTCAGGAAAATCATAAAAGAGCCTGAACTTACTGTTTCCTGCAAATGAAACTGGTTCACATTCGCAGCAGACCCAAAGAGGAAAACTCTCTCAGAATTAGAAATGGCATCATAATAACTGTGATCTCAATGTTACAGATCTAAGACCCTTTGTTAAGATTTCAGGAAGATTTAAGGTGTGTCTAATAAATCCATGAACTACACAAAAGTATTTCTAATAAGCTTAAGGATTTATCCCACTGCACACAGTTGTTTTTGTTGGTCTGTCGCTAAGTCGTATCTGACTCTGTCACCCCATGGACTGCAGCATGCCAGGCTTCCTTTTCTTTCACTACCTCCCAGAGTTTGTCAGTTCATACACTCAGACTTTAATTGAAATCTGAGAAGGGCTATTCTCAAGATATTTGTGGATCTGATCCTTGTATAATGAAGTAAACTCCAACTTAAAACAAAAGATAGAGAAAGGTTTACAAAACTTTTAAGAGGACTGCAGTAAAAGCAGCATGATATCCTTCCTTTGTGAATAACAATATCTATTATGGCTATCTTGCTCTCTCCTAAATAAAGTGTGTGAAGGTATGTGAACGAAATTGCACAACTATATTTCATAGACCTTCTTTTTTGTTTTATTATATATATATATAAAACATTGTATAAGTTTAAGGAATACAACAATGATAATTTGATATACATATATATTGTGAAAAGATTACCACAATAAACTTAGTTAACATATACATCACCTCACATAATTATAATCTCTGTGTATGAGGTGAGGCCACTTAACAACTATTCTCTTAGCAATTTTCAGTATATGTTGCAATATTGTTAGCTAGTGTCACCACACAGAAATTCTTCATCTTATAAGTGAAAGTATTTAAACAACATTTAAACAACAGCCAATTTCCCCTAATCACTAGCCTTTGGCAATCAACATTCTACTCTCTGCTTCTCAGCTTTGTTTTAAATTCCACCTAAAACTGAAGTCATATAGTATCAATATTTGTCTTTCTATTTCTGTTTATTTCACATAGCAAATGCTCTCAAAATCCCTCCCTATCATGAGGAATAACAGGCTTTCCTTTTTTATATTGCTGAATGATATTCAAATGTCTTCATCCATATTTCTTTATCCATTCATTAATTTGAGTTGTTTTTGTGTTGCCTATTCTAAACAGTAGTTCAATAAACACTGGAGTATGAATAGCTGTTCAGGTTTTTTATTTCATATAATGGATGTATGCACAGAAGTGGGATTCCTGAATCATATGGTAGTTTTATTTTTATTTTTTGTGAAACCTTCATAATGTTTTCCATAGTAGTTTAACACATTTATATTCCCATCATCTGTGTAGTAGGGTTCCTTTATCTTTGTATTTCACAAACATTTATTAACTTCTATATATCCATATAGCCATCCTAACAGATAGGAGATTATATATCATTTTTGTTATGGTTTGCATTTCCCTGATGATTAGTGATGTGAGCACTTGAGTACCTTCTTATGTTACCATTAGCCATTTCTATGTCTTCTTTGGAAAAATATCTATTCAAGTTCTTTGTCTATTTTTTTAAATTGGGTTATTTGATTTTTGCTATCAAGTGATAGAAGTTCCTTATACATTTTAGATATTAGCTGTTTATGAGATACCTGTTTTGCTAATATTTTTTCCCATTCCGTAGGTTACCTTTGCATTTCATCATTTCCGTTGATGTGAAAAGTTGTCTGGATTAAGTTCCTGAGATTAAATACCTGGATTTTAGACTGATGTGAAGATGGGATGAGACTTAACTGACCTGATAGCTTTTGCCTCCTCCCTCTCGAAGCCCTGAGCTGGCATTGTATAAGTCTGACAACCTCGCTGAACAGACACTGTCTACATAGCCCTGTATATACATGGAGAAGAGACCAGAAAGGCTTGGGTTTCCATCCATCCCTGCCAAGGCACCATTAATATAAGTGAAATCATCTTGGACCTTCCTGAAAGCCCGGACATCAGCTGAATAGCAAAGAGGGACTTCAGTCCATGTCACATGAAACAGAACAATTGTTCATCAAGTCTACCTAAATTCATATATGTTCAGATACATACCTGTGTATGGTAAATTTTAGCCCTGTGTATAGAAAGATACAGGCCTGTATATGATCAAACATAGCTGTACATGACAAGATACAGTCCTGTATGTGTAGATGGATACAATCTGTGTGTGATCAAGAAATATATTTGCATATACTTATACAAATGTGTTCATGTCAGTAGTCAAGATACTGATCTGTGTGTTTTCAGATCCATATGTTCACATACACACACACACATGTGAACAGACAGAGACCCACATATCATTGATAATGTAGATACATGTGGTCATACATCTTACAGAGTTAGATAAGATCTGAATGTGTGATGGGACACATATGTGTATGTTTTGGACACAGGCCTATGAATATTTGCATACAAACATGCACCCATGGCTTTGGTGTTATTCTGTAATTCATATCAGAATAAGAGATTAAGCCCTTTCTGAGAAGCTCACTAAAAATATGAATCAAATGTAAATGAGAGAGTTCTCTTTTTAAATGAGAAAACCAAAAACCAAGATTAATGTGCATTCTATGGAGAGGAATGAAATTTTTTTACTTAAATATCAATCAATCTTTCACAGCATTATTTTCTGGAGAGGAAAGAGACATATGACCCAGCAATCCCACTTCTGGGCATACACACGGAGGAAACCAGATCTGAAAGAGACACGTGCACCCCAATGTTCATTGCAGCACTGTCTATAATAGCCAGGACATGGAAGCAACCTAGATGCCCATCAGCAGATGAATGGATAAGGAAGCTGTGGTACATATACACCATGGGATATTACTCAGCCATTAAA